>NW_006922405.1:412991-415891 GCF_000298275.1 Orycteropus afer afer
TGAAATGCTCTTTGGAAGTGAGAATGGCCAGACTTTGTCTCACCTATTTTGGTCATGTTGTCAGAAGGGACCATTCCTTGGAGAAGGATGTCATGCTTGGTAGGGTGGAGGGTCGACAAAAGAGGGGGAGGTCTTCAACAAGATGGATTGATACAGTGGCTGCGATGATGGGCTCAAGTATAGCAGGGATCCTGGAGCTGGTGCGGGATTGGGCGGTGTTTTGTTCTGCTGTGCATGGGCTCGCTATGGGTCGGAAATGACTTGAGGGCACCTAACAACAACAACAACACTTATATGTGTAAATAATTGAGACTTGACACTTATAACACAACAAAGTTCTCTCAAAATGGATCATAGGTACAAATACAAAGTTAAAAATAATGATAATAAGAAGAATTATAGGACAAAAAAGGAAAAATCTTCATGTCCTTGAGATAAGCACATTTTCAAATATGACTCAAAAATTACAAAACATTAAAACGATGATGAATACAAATTTTTCAAAATAAAAAGTACTTCAAAAGACAACATTAAAAAAAAATGAAAAGACAAGCCATGTTGAGTGAAAAAATATGTGCATGTTCATAAATACCTGAAATTTTATCTAGAATATGTAAAGGTCACTTAAACCCAATAATAAGAACAGATATGCTAATTTTTAAAATGAACAATATATGTTAATATACATTCAAAAATGGTTATATGCAAAGAAGTCTTAAAAGTATACACACACAAAAGGGCATGCAGCCTTGGAGTGGAAAATGCAAGTTAGAGCCAAAAGCAGTATCACTGTACAGCTATAAAGCTGTTAAAAGTTAAAAAAAAAAAAAAGAGAGAAAGAGAGTGAGAGAGAAAGGAGAAAGTTTGTAGCTCAGTGAATTGCTTAGTATGGCCCTGCTAGCCATTGTCCTCCTTTGTGATGTATTATAAATCCCAGTCTATATGTCTGTTTAAAGGAGCTCTGGTGGTGTAGTGGTCAAGGAATTTGACTGTTAACCATAAGGTCGGCAGTTCAAACCCACCAACTGCTCCGTGGAAGGAATATGGGGCAATCTGCTTCCTTAAGGATTGACAGCCTTGGAAACCCAATGGGGTTGCTATGAGTTGGAAGCGACTCCCTGGCAGTGAGTTTGTTTTTTAGGTTTTATGCCTGTTTTGGTTGGGAAGTTTTTTGAGTTCCACTTTGCTGGAGGATACGACTCAAGTTACCAGTCTTAGTTACTTTGAGGGTATATATTGTGAATGTTCTTTGAAAGTTCTTTCTCTTGCTTAGGTCCTGGGTTCATCATCTCAGTCCTGGACTTGAAATAGCAGCCAGTCATCTGACCTGCCAATTCAAGTTTTCCAGCCACTGCAACCATGTTAGTGGGGAGAATCCTGCAGACCTACCCACAGACGTGGGACTTGACAGCCTCCAGTCCTCCACCACCACATGAGCTATTTCCTTGGCAGTTGGTGAGTTCTGTGAGACATTAAAGTAGTGCCTAAGGCAATTGACTGCTAACCAGAAGTCTGGTGGTTCAAACCCACCAGCCATTACTCAGAAGAAAGGTTGGGCAATTTACTTCAGTAGTGATATCACCTCAGAAACCCAAGAAGGGGTCACTATGAATTGCATCCCACTCGAGGGTAGGTAACAACAATAACAACTACAACAAGTAAAAGGGAGAGTACTGAGTGGAGGAGAAAGAGTTGATGATGGAGATGGTGGAATGGCACAGCAGTTTGGAAAAGCTGGAAATTTGGAAATCTTTAACCTCTGCTTTATGGGGACCAACTTTGTGCTGATCCTTTCGAAATAAATTATTAGAGCAGAGAGAGATTATGAAATTGTTGTCAGTAATGTGGGTCATCTAGGACTTTCATACATTGCTGATAGAAATGTGAAATGATGCAACCACTTTGGAAAAGTGTTTTGAAGTTTCTTATAAATTTAAACATATAAAGATCATAAAACTTGCAATTCTACTTTTAGGTAGTTACAGAAGAAAATGAAACCATGTGCTCTCTCAGAGTTGACACATGAATATTCATTGCAGCTTTCTTTGTATTACCTGGAAAGAATCCAAATGTTCATCAACTGTTGAATACCTTAATTATGGTATATCCATATAGTTAAATACCATTCAGTGATAAATAGAAATGAATTACTAATACACATAGCAACATGGAAGAACTCCAAAAACATTATGTTGAGTGAAAGAAGTGAAACTTAAAGGACAACATATAACAAGAGTCTGTTATTATGACTCTGAAAGAGAAAATCTAATCTATACTGACCAGTGTATCAGAATTTTCCTGGGCCTGTGAGATGGGGAGAAGATTGATTAGAAAGGGACACATGTAGAATTGTCAGATTTAGAACATAAAAATAGAGAATGGCCACTTTATTTTGAATTTTATATAACCAATGTGTGTTTGTTGTTGTTCATATATTTGTTATTTTTCTTAAATTTAAACTTAGCTTGACATCCTGGAAAATTGCTGTGGTAGTAGAATTGTTCTAAGTCATAGTTGTAGAGACACTTACATACCAAAAAAAACAAAGCAAACACACTGCCGACAAGTTGACCTGACTCATAACAACCTCTCCTTGGGTTTCTGAAGTGGTATCACTAGGGGAGTAGATTGCCAAAACTTCCTTTCGAGGAGTGGCTGGTGGATTTGAACCTCCAGCCTTCTGGTGAGCACTTAAATGACTTAGGCACTCTAAATACATTTATATACAGGCAGTCCGCAGGTTACAAACATCCCATTTACAGACAATGCCTGTTGTTGTTGTTATATGCCTTTGGTCAGGCCAGACTCATAGCAACCCCTCCTTGGGTTTCTGATGTGGTATCATGACGGATAGTAGATTTCCCAACCTTCCTTCCGTGGAGTGGCTGGTGGGTTTGAAC
>NW_006922405.1:415991-422511 GCF_000298275.1 Orycteropus afer afer
GGTTTGAACTTCCAGCCTTCTGGTTAGCAGTCAAGTGCCTTAGGGATTATGCTACCAGAGCTCCTTAGAAAGCAGAGGCCAAAACCCACAGCATCTGGTTCCTTCCTGCTTGACCTTTAATGGAGGACTTTGAACTGGCTCTGTAATGTTAATGAAGTGAAACAGGAAAGACCTAAACTTTTCTAATTTGGGTGCTTTCTCAGGGTAACCAGACAAGAAACATTACAGGTCAAACTCTAGAATAGGAGATTGTTTTTATGTTATGTAAATTTTCCCACACTTGGCAACAATTGAACCAACTCCTTCTTACAAAGTCTTCTTCACAGTCATCTTCACTTGCTGCACCTGTAGCTTTTAAAATAATTGGAAAGACTTCCAGCCTTTCTTGCACTAGCCAAATCCACTGCCTCTGAAGAGATTCCAATTCATAGTGACCCTATAGGACAGAGTAGAACTTTTTCTTAAGGTTTCCAATATTGTAAATCTTTATGAAAACAGATTGCCTCATCTTTCTCCCATGGAGTGGATGGTGGAGTCCAACTGCTGACCTTTTAATTAGCAGTCAAATGCTTTAATCACTGTGCCACCAGAATTCCCCTTGCACTAAAGTAAGGCTAAATACGAACCGTATGAACTTGCTCCAACTGACCTACAAATTCTTAATAAAACAGGAAAAAATCTCATTCATAACACAGGGACGGCCTGTAAACATTTTATTATAGTTTGTAAATGATAATGCAATAAAATTGAATTTAAGCATATTGTTGTTAACAAGATTTACTAGATAAATAAATGTAGATGAAATCAATCACTATACTCATGTTAAACAAAACAAAACAAAACAAAACACCCTAACCCATTGCTGTTCTATCAATTCAAACTCATGGAGACCCCATGTGATACAATGTAGAAGTGTTCCATAGAGATTTCTTGACTGTAATCATAATTGTAGAAGCAGATCATGAGATCTTTCTCCAAAGCATCACTATGTATGTTTGAACTGCCAAGCTTTAGATTCATAATCAACCATTTATATTTTTCACCATCAGGTACCTTATAATCAGAAAATGGTTACCAAAATAAGCTTCTATTGTGACTGTAGTGTGAAAAATTATGTCAGAGGTAGAAAATTCATAATGTCTGGAAATTACTGAGGATCAAGCCTAGGATTTTATGAAATAAAGCTAACTGCAGGATATAGTTGTTTATTAATGTTGAAATAAAACTATGTTGAACTAAACCAAAAATAATAATAATAATAACTCACTGTCTTTGAGTCAAATCTGATTCACAGCAACCCCCATTGGATTTCCAAGGCTGTAAATCTTTACAGAAGTAGATTGTCCCATCTTTCTTCCACAGAACGACTGGTGGGTTTGAACCACTGACCTTCCGGGTAACAGCTGAATGCCTTATCCACTACACCACCAGATCTCCTTATGTTGAACTAGGTGTCTGAAAAACTCCTCCAGGTACAGACTCCAAAAGTATTTATTTTTATATTTTAATCATTGACTGTGAAAGCAGAAAGAAAGGAAACACTCTGTAGGTCAGAACAAGAAAGTCTGAATTCTGAAAAGAAAAGTAGCTCTGAGTACAATCTGATTGGGAGTCATCTGTCACTCTCCGCTGATCTTAAATTTTGTTTAACTTTCTGAATGCATGATAAGACAGCTGGTTGGAAAGTTAGATAAGAGAATCCCAAATAAAGCTAGGAAGGGATCTCAGAGAATTAGCATTTCTAGCGAATTAACTAGTGGAAAAAAATATATTAGAATTCAGAGACTGATACTGAAACTAAGTTTCATTTTGAACATTGGATCTGAGAAAAGGAGGACCAGTGAATATATCCTGAATCTACTAATCTTAAATCAACCAAGTCCATTCTCACATATCGGATTGAGACCAGAATTTTACTCGTTTATTACCCTTAAAAACACTTAGCAAACTTACAATTTAAAAGAGTTCTGGAATAGTGCCAAAAAGAAGCAAAGAAATACTTTGGAAAACACACATACATCTCAACCCAGAACTCAAAAATTTCAAGACAAAATTTTAAGAAAGCATGATTCTAGTTTAAAGATACGCAACTCATGAGAACAAAAATCAGCTTGAATAAGACTGAGCAGATAAATAGCCAATCTGACTGCATAATATAAAAAATAACTCAATGGAAATTCTAGGAATGACAAATATAGTAATATGTAATAATCAAATTATTGTAAAAAAAATAATAAAAAATGGATTCAGAAGTAATTAAAAATTGATACCTTAAGATTGGTCAAAAGAATAAACCCAGAATTTAGTAAGAGTTAAGAAATATAGATGATATAATGACGTTGTTATTAGGTGCTGTCGAGTCAGCCCCACATCATAACGACCCTATGTACAACAGAAAGGAAAACAGTGCCTGGTCCTGCGCTAGGCTCACAATCCTGCTTTCCCTGAACCCATCATTGCAGCTACAATGTCAATCCCTCTCATTGAGGATGGATTGTCAATCCATCTCATTTTTCACTGACCCTCCATTTTACCAAGCATGATATCCTTCTCCAGGGAATGGTCCCTTCTTACAACATGACCAAAGTAGATGAGACGAAGTCTAGCCATTCTAGCTTCAAAGGAGCATTCTGGCTGCACTCCCAGGATAAATTTGTTAGTTCTTCAGGCAGTCCACGGTTCTTTTGGTATTCTTCACCAACGCCAAAACCCAAATACATCAACTCCTCTTCAGTCTTCCCTATGCATTGTACAGCTTTCACATACATATGAGGCAATTGAAAATACCATGGCTTGGGTTAGGTGCATCATAGTCTTCAAAGAGACATCTTTACTCCTTAGAACTTAGAAGTCTTTTGCAACAGATTTGCCCAGTGCAATAAGATGTCTGATTTCTTGAGTGCTGCTTTCATTTCACTTCATCTTTTGTTCCATCTTTCTTTTTGTCTTTGACAACTTCAGTCTTTTCTTCATCTATCATGATACTGCTTATTGGTTGAGTTGTGAAGATTTTTGTTTTCTTTATGTTGAGGTGTAATCCATACTGTAGACTGTAGTCTTTAAAATTCATCAGTAAATGTTTCATGTCATGCTCACTTTCAGCAATCAAAATTGTATCATCTACATAATGTAGGTTGTTAATGACTCTTCCTCCAATCCTGATGCCATGTTCTTCTTCATATACTCCAGCTTCTCAGATTATTAACTTAGCATACAGATTGAATAAGGTTGGTGAAAGTATACAAACCTGACACACAGCATTCCTGATTTTAAACCATGCAGTATCCCTTGTTCTGTTCAAATGACAATCTGCTTGTATATGGACAGGCTTCTCATGAGCACAATTAAGTGTTCTGGAATTCTCATTCTTCTCAATGTTATCCATAATTTGTTATGATCTACACAGTCTAATGCTTTTGCATTCTCAATAAAAAACAAGTAAACATCTTTCTGGTATTTGCTTTCAGCCAATATTTATCTGACATCAGCAATGGTAACCCTTGTTACACGTCCTCACCTGAATCCAGCTTGCATTTCTGGAAGTTCCCTGTTAATATACTGCTATAACCATTTTAGAAATATCTTCAGCAGGATTTTTACTTAATTGAGATATTAATGATATTGTTTGATAATTTCCACATTCTGTGGGATTATCTTTCTGTGGAAAAGGTACAAATATAGATCTCTTCCAGTTGGTTGGCCAGGTAGCTCTCCTCCAAATTTCTTTGCATAGACGAGTAAGTGACTCCAGCATGGCATCCATTTGTGGAAACATCTCAATGTGTATCAATTCCTGAAGCCTTTTTTTTTTTTTTTGCTAATTCCTTCAGTGCAACTTTGACTTCTTCCTTCAATACCACTGGTTCTTGATGATATGTCATCTATTGAAATGGATGAAAATTGACCAATTATTTTTGGTTCAGTGACTATGTATTTATTACATCTTGTTTTGATGCTTCCTGCATCATTCAATATTTTGACCATAGAGTCTTTCAAGATTGCAACTTGAGGCTTCAGTTTTTTCTTATGCTCTTTCAGCTTGAGAAATGCTAAGTATCTTCTTCCTTTTTGGTTTTCTAACTCCAGGTCTTTGCCCATCTCATTATAATAATTTTTTTGTCTTCTTGAATTACTCTTTCAAATCTTCTGTTCACCTCTTTTATCTTGTATTTTCTTCCATTAGCTTTAGCTACTCTTTATTCAAGAGCAAGTTTCAGAGTCTCTTCTGACATCCATTTTGGTCTTGTCTTCCTTTCCTTTATTTAAAATAACTTTTTGCTTATTTCATGGATGTTCTTGATGTTATTCCACAATTCATCTGATTTATGGTCATTGGTGTTCAATATGTCAAATCTATTCTTTAGATGTCTCTAAATTCAGGTGGAATAGAATCAAGGTCATATTTGGGCTTTCATGGACTTGTTTAAATTATCTGCAGCTTCAATTTAGATTTGCATATGAGCAGCTGATGGTGTGGGCAATCCTACTTTCGTAGTGATACTGCCTCGGAAACCCAAGGAGGGGTCGCTATGAGTCGGGGCCGACTCGACGGCACATAACAACAACAACAACAACAGCTGATGGTGTGTTCCACGGTCAGCTCCTGACCTTGTTTTGGTTAAAGATATTGAGTTTCTCCATTGTCTCTTTCATAGATACTGTTGATCTGATTCCTAGGTATTCCGTCTGGCAAAGTCCACATGTATACCCACCATTTATGTTGTTGAAAAAAGATATTTGCAATGATGAAGACACTGGTCTTAAAAAATTCTATCATGAGATGTCCCCCATCATTTCTATCACCAAGGCCATATTTTCTAGCTACTGGTGATTCTTCTTGGTTTCCTACTTTTGTATTCCGATCACCAGTGGTAGTCAACACATCTTGATTGCATGTTTGGTGAATTTCAGACTGCAAAAGCTGGTAAAAATCTTCAGTTTCCTTGTTTTTGACTTTGGGGATTGGTGCATAAATTTGAATAAAAGTATTACTACTAGGTCTTCCATGTAGGCATATGTATATTACCCTATCATTGACAGCAGTGTACTTTAGGATAGATCTTGAAGCATTCTTTCTGACAATGAATGCCACACAATTCCTTCTCCATTTTTCATACCCAGTAGAGTAGATTATATGGTTTTCTGATTCAAAATGGCAAAAACAGTCAATTTCAGCTCACTAATGCCTAGAATATTAATCTTTGTATGTTCCCTTTCATTTTTGACTTCTAATTTTCCAAGATTCAGACTTCATACGTTCCATGTTCTGATTATTAATGGATGTTTGCATCTGTTTCTTCCCATTTTGAGTTGTGCCACATCAGCAAACGGAGGTCCCTAAAGCTTTACTCCATCCATATGATTAAGTTTGACTCTACTTTGAGGAGGCTGCTCTTGCCCAGTCATATTTTAAGTGCCTTCTGACCTGAGAGGCTCATCTTCTGGCACTATATTGGAGAATGTTTCAGGGTTATCCATAAAGTTTTCCAGTAACATATCAAACAGTGTTTTACTGCTATTCTTAAGTTTTTCACTGGTCAACTATTTGAGAAGTGGATAGTCACTTCCTTCTCTGAGCCTATCTTATTCTGGAAGTTCCACTGAAACCTGTCCTCCAGGGGTGACCCTGCTGGTATTTGAAATACTGGTAGCATAGCCTCCAACCTCACAGCAACATGCAAGCCACCACACTACAACAACTGACAGATGAGTGGTGGTGATATACTGATAAGCTCTAGTATATATCTAATTGGTACTCCAGAGAATGTGGCAGAAAGAATATTGAAAGAAATAGTGGTTTAGAATTTTACAATGTCAGTGAACGACATTCATTTGTACATTTACTAAACTCTGAGAACCCATGTAGAATAAATAGAAATAAATGCATAACTGAGTTCATCATAGTACAAATATCAAACATCAAACACAAAGAAAACAAAAAACCTTAATATGGAGAGAAGTGATAGATCTTAAAAAGTAATAATAATAATAACTAACGACTAACATCTAAACAGAAACAATGGAAGGGAGAAGGCCATATCTTTATATATTTAAAATGAAGATTAAAATGATTACTTGACACCTTGCAGAAATAGACTTCAAAATATTATCAAACAAAGAAAACCTTATATAATTTATTACAAGCAGACCTGCAATACAAGAAGTAGAGGCTGATCTCATTCATGTAAATGCAAATCTTATGAACAAGGCATTAATTGAAAGATGGATAGCTAGACAGATAGATATTACATCATGGCAAAGTTGGTTTTATTACAAGTCACAATAGCAATACAGGACAAGCATTAGATAAAATTCAATAGTAATTTATAATGTAACAATACAATCTTAGAAAATTAAGAATAGAATGTCTTTAATCTATATAGTAGCCAAATCAATCAACATACTGGATTATGAAATCTGAATTTTTTTCTTGTGAGATTAAGAAGAACATATGGAAGTCTATTTTTACATTTTTTATTCAATATTATATTGAAGGTTCTCTGTTGACAGGAAAATTAAA
>NW_006922405.1:423737-424512 GCF_000298275.1 Orycteropus afer afer
TAGATGGCAGCTTGCTAGCTTTTAAGATCCCAGTCGCTACTTGCCAAAGTGGGAGGTGGAACAATGTTTTGTATAGTATGTTATGCTAATAGAGCTTGATGTCCCCTGCAACTATGGTCCCAAGCCCACAGGTTCAACTACTCGGTCCCTCTGGGGTAGCTGGCTGTGACCAAGCAGTGACCACAATCTTGCCCCTTATCAGCTCTACTATACACCTGGGAATTCTGATCATTCACATGAACTTATAGGACCATTGTCTGCCAATACTATATATGTTCTTGGATACACTCCCCATTTCATAGACGTACCTAATCGTTTGACCTGTCCATCCATCTATCAATCCATATACCCATGTTTGCATTCACTGACAATGCAGTACTGTATGTGCAAAAGGGTTCATATTTGTTAACTGTACTTCCCATATACCTCTCTATGTCTTTCGCATACTCAGTGCTGCCATATTGGTCACTCACATTTGGTACATTGCCCTTCTCTTCACCCAAATCAATACTTATCTCTATCTATCTAACAGCCAAAAAGAAAATTTCCTTCTATAGATTCCTTAACTTTTTTTTTTAAAGTTTCCTTAACTTTTACAATAACGGACTAATACAGTATTTGTCCTTTTGTGATTAAATTATTTCACTCAGCGTAATGTCCTCCAAGTTCATCCATATTATGCATTGGTTTGCAGATTCTACATTATTCTTTAGGGTTGCATAGTTTTCCATTGTGTGTATGTACCATAGTTTGGTTATCCATTCCTCAGTTGATG
>NW_006922405.1:428921-429353 GCF_000298275.1 Orycteropus afer afer
TGGCATTGTTGTATTTAGATCTCTGTTAACTGTTTGTGCATAGTAGCCAAGGGTGATTCACACTCTTTTTGTTGTTTTTTTTATAGTTGGCCTGTTGGTGGAGGAGATAGTTGCTCTCTCTCAGTAAGTGAAGTTATAGGAGGTGTGGGTGTAGTTATGTCTTATGGGGACTGTTGTTGTCTCCCACTCCATTAGACACAAATTACAATTGAATAACCATCAAAAAGCTAAAAGCACATGGATGAAAAACACAGCATGTAATCGCACATGAACAGTAAACAAAAAAGAAAAAAGGGAAAAAAAGAAGAAAGCCTGCAATATCTGGGGAATGGGCACTAAAAAAATAAGTAGGGAAGGGGAATAATAAATGAAGAAAAAAATGGGGAAAATGCAAAAAGAAAAATAAGGAATGGGGTTAATCATCAGAAAAAA
>NW_006922405.1:429938-442726 GCF_000298275.1 Orycteropus afer afer
TTGGGGTTGCTGGAAAGCAGAACATGTTCTTAAGCCCCAGGAATCTGCAAGAGTGCTGTCTCTTTAAATATCCAAAATAGTCCAGCTGCTTTTTAAACCTTCAAAATGGCCGCACCCTCCGGACCAGCAAAAGTCCACAGTTCAGCCCACCATTCTCTTCATCTTCCCCTTTTGTTCCCCAGCCACCATGCACAGTCTTTCATGCAGTTCCTGGCTAGCAGGGTGATTTTTTGGGTAATTCTTAGGTCCTACCACCACTCGGGAACCTCCAAGATGTCTGTGCAGTCAGGATCTCTCAGGATCCCTGCCAGACCACAGCTCTATATGTCTCCCTTTTTGGAATTTTCACGCAAATTCTTCTGCTAGTTGGGGTTTAGTCCATTTCCATATCCTTCCCTTCAAGGCTCAGGGGTCCAGAATTATCTTCTGTGTCTGTGTTAATTGTTTTCCCTTTTATTTGTTGAAGAGGGTCTGTGCAGTCTTTCTGCCTAGCCCGCCATCTTGCCAGAACTCCTCTGTCTTCTATATTTCTTGACAGAGATGACTGAGCACTTCCAGTATTACATGTGTTTGTTGTAACCTCTCAGTAGGTAATCCATCAACTCCTGGTGGATTATTTTTCACTAATCCTTTCAGAGCACCTTGCATTTCTTACTTCACTATTATTGGTACTTGGTCATATGCTACCTAGTGAAATGTTTAAATGTTGAGCAATTCTTTTGGTATAATGATTCTGTGTATCCCTTCCATTTTCTTTTAATGCTTCCTGCCTCATTCAATATTTTGGCCACAGAAACCTTCAATATTGAAACTTGAGGCTTAACTTTTTCTTCAGTTCTTTCAGCTTGAGGAATGCTGAGGGTGTTCTTCCCTTTTGGTTTTCTAACACCTGGTCTTGGTACATTTCATTATAATCCATTGTTTTCTCTGATCTTCCCTTGAAATCTGTTCAGCAATTTTACTTTATCACTTTTTCCATTCATTTCAGCTACTCTACTTTAAAGAACAAGTTTCAGAGTCTCTTCTGACATGCTTCTTGGTCATTTCTTTCTATCCTGTCTTTTTAAGACATTTTGCTCTTTCATGTCATGTATTATGTCCTTGATGTCATCCCACAACTCACCTGGTCTTCCAGCATTTGTTTATAGTGCATCAAATTTGTTCTTAAGATAATTTGTAAATTCAGGTGGAATATATTCAAAGTTATACTTTGGCTCTTGTGGCCTTGTTTTAATTTTCTTCAGCTTCAACTTGAACTTGCATATGAGCAATTGATATCAGATTTAGATAACTAAAATTTTGCTGAAGATAATTACAAAATTGTTGCAAAAGTATATTGACAGAGAACTGCTAGAAATTCAAACCTGTTTGGGTTTCACCTCAACATAACAAAATTGAAAATCCTCACAACTGGACTAAGACGCAACATCATGATAAATGGAGAAAAGATTGAAGTTGTCAATAGTTTCATTTCACTTGGACCAACCATCAATGCCCATGGAAGTAGCAGTCAAGAAATCAAATGATGTATTTCACTGGGAAAATTTGCTGCAAAAGACCTCTTTAAAGTGTTAAAAAGCAAAGATGTCACTTTGAGGACTAAGGTGTGCCTAACCCAAGCCATCTTTTTATAATTGCCTCATATGCATGCCATCTCTGGACAATGAATAAAGAAGATCAAAGAAGAATTCATGCATTTGAATTATTGTGTTGGTGAGGAATATAAAACATACCATGCACTGCCAAAAGAATTAACAAGTCTGGTTTGGAAGATATGCAGCCAGAATGCTTCTTAGAAGCAAGGATGGAAAGACTTTGTCTCATGATGTTTGGTCATGTTATCAGGAGGGAGCAATACCTGGAGAAGGACATCATGCTTGGTAAAGAGTCAGAGAAAGACAAGATGACCCTCAACCAGATGGAGTGACACAGTATCTGCACAACAACGGGCTCAAACATTACAACATTTGTGAAGATGGCACAGGACCAGGCGGTGTTTCATTCTGCTCTAAATAGGGTTATTGTGAATTGGAACTTATTGTATGGCAACTAACAACATATTAGTAACTATAATTAGTAAATGAGTTTAGCAAGTTTGCTGGAAACCAGGTTAATATGCAATTGTCAATGCATAGAAATATTAAATGTCAGGTGATTCTGTGACAGCCACCACAGAATAGTTTTTCAATGTCCACAAGTCTTTCTGCTTTCCCAGACAGAACATGAAAGATTTCAAGACCAAATCTATGGTAAATTTATCCAACAAAGTTAGGTAACATGTATCCCCATAAACTCTAAAATATGGAATAGCTATAAGATATGCAGGGTATCAGTATATATGCAGTAGAAAATAGGTTAAGCAAAATAGCATGTTTATAGACCTGAGAACCTCCAAATAATCATGAGTTATACATTGGAAAGCTCAGCATGCCTATTTAAAAACAGCAGAAGAAACAAGGAATAGAATACTGTTCTGGTTACCTAATACCACTCTGACAGGAAATATACTACAAATGAGATGACCTAAACAAACAGGAGTTTATTCTTATAGTTCGGCAGGCTAGAAGTCCAAGTTCAAAGTGTCAGGCTCTAGGGGCTGTGTGAAAGCCCCTCAACCTTGGGCTTCAGCTCTGCCTCTTGCTCCCAGCCCACTGAAGCTAGAGGCATCTCTTCACTCAGGCAGCTACTGGCTACTGAGGCCACAAGCCCAAGGTTGACAAATAAAATGACACGGTCCTGATGTTACCAAACCATACGGCATGCCATTAATTCAAATCCATTGTAAGTCCCAAGGTCGGCAGAGCATGGCAGGCTGCTGAACAATGACTTGGCTACATGCAGGATTCAAGCATGCCATAAGCTAAAGACTATCTCCAAAGCTTCTCCTTACATACAGGAAGCAGACCACATCGCAAAGGCAGCTACTCAGCTGCCTGTGGTAGATCCCACCATGGAGTTGATTGCCAGTCTCATCATGGGTAATAACTACCGCCAGCTGCCCAGCCACTCAACCAGGCTCAGCCAAGTTGACATACAATTTAACTACCACAAATACTATGCAGTAAAGTCTTAATTTTTGGGGAGAATCTGGACTGTTTCAATTCTCTATATAAACCAGGCAAAATTCCAGAAAAAAAATCTGAAAAGATCAAAATTAAATTTCATTAAACTCTGTTACCTAAAAAATGAAAGAGTAAAGGAAAATTGTATCTGTACCAATTGAAAATATACTAGGAAGACATTCTCACTAAATAGATGAAAATAATAATATTTTTAAATAAAAACATTAAGAAAGTAATATAATATATAAAACCATAATTCAGAAATTTTAATTTTTTGAAAGACCAGTAAGTGCTTCCAGCATTGCATTCATTTGTTGAAGCATCTCAATTGGGAATGTGCCAATTCTTGGACCTTGTTTTTTGACAGTGACTTCAGTACAGCTTGAACTTCTTCCTTCATTGCCAGTGGTTCTTAATCATATGCTACCTCCTGAAAGTGGAGTTCTGGTAGCATAGTGCCTAAGGCACTTGACTGCTAACCAGAAGGCTGGCGGTTCAAACTCATCAGCCACTCTTTGGAAGGAAGGTTGGGCAATCTACTTCTGTAGTGATACTGCCTTGGAAACCCAAGGAGGGGTTACTATGATTCAGGTCTTACTCTAGGGCACATAATAACAACAACAACAACCTCCTGAAATAGCTAAATGTCAACCAATTATTTTTGGTATAGTGACCCTGTGTATTACTTACTCTTCTTTTGATATTTCCTGAATCATTGAGTATTTTTTTATCCATATAATCCTTCAATACTGCAACTTGAGGCTTGAATTTTCCATTAAGTTCTTTCAGCTTGAGAAATGCTGATCATGTTGTTCCCTTTTGGTTTTCAAACACCATTTCATCATATTTTACCTTGTTTTCTGGAGCCTTCTCTTGAAATCTTCTTCTCAGCTCTAATATATTACATTCCTTTAATTATAGGCCCACCAATACCTATGTCAGTTTAGTATTCTCTGGGTAAAATTTTAAAAATATTTCTATGAGACATTCAAATGGACATATCTAGCAGTTAACTGAAGTACAACTCTGGACCTCAGAGCAATCAAATGAAAAACCAAGTGAACAAATACATGAACATGAACACTACAGGGTTTATATCAGGAAGTGCTTTAGATTAAGTGTATCATGTTATTGATGATTGCACGTATCAGGTTGGATGTCCTTTATATGTAATAAACCTCATAAGCCTATCCATTCACACTGACAGCTGAAAGAATGTAAATTCTTGGAGACTCTGTGCTGAAAATAATGGATAGTGACTCTCAGTATCACAAGTGAAAAGGAACTGGGTGACATTAGCACTTGGTGATAAAATTTATCAGTTGTGCCAGGTGACCATGCTTTTTTTGCTTTTCACTCCTGGTTTCTATATCTCTGACAATAAAAAGTTTGAGATACTTTAAAATAAGTGATAGTTATGTCATTTCTCCTATATGGAGATCTCCTTTTTAACTTAATATAGATCTCTAGCCTTTAGAAGTCAGAGATTCTACTAAGTAAAAAAAATTCCATCTAGTTTATTTCATTTGCATGCCATTTTCCCACTCTCCTAAAAGAATCATGGACATTACTTAGCAAAAGTATGATTTGCCAACCAATTAAGGCATTTGCAAACACCATACGACAGTCTCATTCCTTTGAATAAATTTATAATGAATCAAATGAAAATGGGTATTTAATTTGTCAATTACGTATTAATGTAGCTTTATGAAAATGGTGAATTCAGGTTGTCTTGGTGGGCAAGGGAGTGGGTCGTTAGCTGAGTTAACATTTAATGGTAGAGCTTATCTGAAGGAAGTAATATTCTTCAAAGTCATGGTTTTCAGTTTACCCTTTTCTACCAAGGCATTACTAACTCTATATATGTATAAAATCGTGTGTGTGTGTGTGTGTGTGTGTGTGTGTTTGTATGTGTAAAGATCTTAAAAGCAGATGGCAATGATCATCTTTGGAGGGAGAGACTGGACAAGTTTTCAACATCAATATATTTTTCAAATTATGGTTTATTGCCATATGGTTTAAATACGAAATGACAATCATTTTTCAGAGGCTGGTTTTGATAGTCATGGGCCAGTATTTATTCCAATTGATCCAGCAAGTGATCATTATGTAAGAAAAAAATTAGCATGTTGTGTGTGTGTGTGTGTGTGTGTGTGTGTGTGAAAAGTATCTATTTTGTAACATGTTTGATGTGTCACTCTTTGAAGAAAAGACTGAAAAAAAAAACCCTCAGGCTATTTCTTTATGTAATTATTCATTTATCTATTTACTATTTTATTTTATTTAGTTTTATTTCTCTTAAAGCAAAATAAGCAGTTAGACCCTAGGATGGTTATTACTGCTAGATATCATTGAGTCAATTTTAACATAGAGACCGCAGGAAACAGAGTAAAACTGCCTCACAGAGTTTTTCCTCGGCACATTGCCAGGTCTTTCTTCCCTAGAGCAGTGCTATGTGGATTTGAACCACCAACCCTTCAATTAAGAGCCAAGCACTTAACCTTTTGGCACACCAGGGCTCCTTAAGACCTTGGGGGGTGTATAGTTTAATGATGCTACCATATCCATTTATAACTCTTTGTGCACTGGTCTGTTATAGTTCATACACAATAGTAGCTATCAGTTTTCACCCTGGATTCAGCAGGAGAAATTACAAATTTTGTACTCAAAGGCTGTGATTTCTAATCACATATCCCAGAATCAGAATTGAAATGGATAGAGGTCATCTAATCCTAGTTCCTGCAATGAGATAAGGCCTTACCTAAATCTTCAAAGGTAGAAAACTGATTGTATAATTCTCAGAGACCAACAGGAGAGATTTAAAAGTGCTTTTCTTTGCTACTCTGTCAAAAAGTTAACTTAATGTTTGCTCTAATCATTTGACTGCAATTTTCCCTCATCTGATTTTTTTTTCCTTTACCTAGGTGTTATTACCAACCCTTCATATGCTCAAAGGTAATAATTAAAGTATCACTTTATCTTCTCTTGTTATTTAAAACAAATCCACCACCTTCAATTCTTCCTCCTAGAAGTGACATTTTATTCATTTTAATTGTGGTGTTAGTCCTCATTTACTGTGTCCTGATCTGAGCTACTTCACTTTTTTCTGAGATCTGTGACTCACTCATATATAATATTAGATGACTGTGAGTTTAAATACAAAATGACATTAATCTTTTTCACAGGCTGACTGTGATCATCATAGGCCAGTTATTTATTGCAATTGATCCAGCAAGTGATTATTATGTAATGTTTTATTCTTCATGTTTCTTTTATTCTGTACCTAGAATTCTGATCATTGTATTCCTTCTTTGAGAAAAAATCTGAAAAGTTGTGTTTGGGTTATCAATTGCTTGGTAGCAAACTATCCCAAAACTTAATGCCTTGAAACAAACCATTTCATGGTCCATAGAAGCAAAGTAGTATAACTATACTTCTTACATGTTTGCTGAGTCCCAGAGGCACAAAATTGGAAATTGCCAGAGCTTCTTAAGTCTTAGGCTTAGAACTGGCACAATGTAACTTTTCCCATATTCTTGTGGTTAAATGGTTAAAGAAAGTCACGTGTGAGCCAATAGCCAATGTGAGAGGGAATGATATAAGTGTATACATACTGAGCCAATGAGCTCTAGTGGCACAGTTGTTAAGTGCTCAGCAGTTAACCGAAAGTTGAGCAGTTCAACTCACCAGCTGCTCCATGAGAAAAAGATATGGCAGTCTGCTTATAAAGATTATAGGAAACCTTATGGGGCAATTCTACTCTGTCCAATAGGGTCACCGTGAGTTGGAATTGACTGGACTACACACAATAACATACATACTGGGAAGGCAGAACCATCTTTGGTAGGGAGACAGAAATAAGACAAGTGCAAATTACAAGAAAAAGTTTATAAATGCTAATTTAAAAAAAAAAAAGTTCTGAAAAATAAAGAAAGTGCCTCTGAAATTGAGAACTTATTCAGAGTACTTAAATAATAGATAGCTTGAAAGAAAAAGCAGACATTAGCATTGTTTAATAAATCTGCATTATGAGCATTATTCTCAGAGAAATGCCAGAAAACTATTGCAATTTAGACTAAAATCTTAATGGAAATGCAAGAAAATTATTTATCACCTGAAAAAGTTAAAAAACTGAGGGAATAACTTTATAGTCAAACTTAACATTTCCTCTATGTTTTGTGTTCCTTCTCAGAAAGGAACATCTTTCTTCATATTACAGTGTCTATATAAACCTGTCTTTACAAAACCATTTCAATAGAAAATTCCATAGTTCTATGCAGGCTACCAAAATCTGTTTCCTTGGTTTTTATACAATAATAGTAATAAAAGAATATTCATACATAGATATAAAAATTAACAATGATATTTTGCTATAATCATTAGTTACCAGTTGGTTTTGAGTTGATTCTGACTTATGATCATCCATGTGTATCAGAGTTTAACTATGCTCCATAGAGTTTTCAATGGATGATTTTTTTGGGGAAATAGATTGCCACACTTTTCTTCTGAGGCATCTCTGAATGGATTTGAACTACCAACACTGGTTAGCAATGGTGTGTGTTAATCATTTCCATCACCCAGAATTATCTAAAATTCTGATCCTAAGGGTATATCTTTATTGCTGATTAGATTATTTAGTTTTAATTTTTCTATGTAATTAGACTAAACAGTCTTTCTTTCTATTGGGTGGTCTTCATTCTGGTTATCTTCTTGTAGATAATAAAGAGCAGAATTTTGGACAAAAGCAAAATCAACTTTTCCCCATGCCTAGATCTTCACTCCTAGTTATTAATCTTGAGCATGATTTTGAACAGTAATTAAAGGTGTCTGTCAGATCTTTTTCTTATGTAGATAATTAAATTATATTGTGAAAGAATATTCCCTAGATGGTACAAACAGTCAATATACTAGACTGCTATAACTAAAAATTGGAGTCCTCGTAGAGGCACCTCAGAAGAAAGGTCTGGTGATCTGCAGAAAAATCAGCTGTGAAAGAGCATATATATGTATATGGTTCTACTTTGACAAACATGAGGCCATCATGAGTGGGAATCAACTCTATGGCAACTGATATACAATGAAACAAATTCCTCTAACCAGAATTACACTTGGGTGGTGGTTGTCATGGGAGTGAGGAGTTGAAAAAATAAGTCTGGAATTCCCAGCAAGGAAAAGAGAAAATTCTTCCTGATTTAGTTACTATTGTCAGGAAATAAGAAACATGTTCACTCTACTCTCCTCTACCATGACCTACAGGTTCTATTTCCAATTTCTTCCATAAATGTCATTCTCTTGATCTTGTTTTAAAAGAAAGAGGATCATGATGAGAAAATTAATGAATGTTTTCCCCCCAAACATTGATGCAAGCTAATTTAAGCTTATTGCAGTACTTTGAGCACAGCTCAATCTTTTTATTCTGTTAATTGTGCACTACCTATTGCAAGGTTATCCTTTTTATCTTTTAGAATAGAAGATATGGAAGTAATTACTCAGAAAACTGGAGCTTCCTGTGGTTCAGTGAGTGATTTAGCTCTGTAATTTACTCAGAACAAATCAGCCAATTCATATTTCCAAAGAAAGAAACAATTGAATACACAGCTCAGATTTTCTTTCTTTCTTTCTTTTTAATTTCTAATTTACTGCATGGAAAACTAGATATTTCAAATTTTTGCTAGAAATACTGCCTCCTAACACCAAAACAAAACAACTTACTTTTTGTAGTATGGACAACAGTTTTTAAGTGTTGAGTAAAAGATCATAAAGACTGGTAAACAGATAATATTGGCCAAAATGCTGATATTTTATGCATGTGGGAGTTAAAGTCTAAATAGATGATTTATTTCAATACTTATCAAAGACAAATATGGAAATGATAAACGAAAATGCTAAATTTGATAACAAAGTCATTTTAACCTTTAATAATTAATCATTTATAAATGATGGGATTTCTGTTACAACCATATTTTTTGTTTTTTGTTTAATTAAAGATAACACGAGTTTCAGAGGAAATTTAGAAGGTAATCAATTTGCTTATACAAATAAGAAAGGACAGGTTAAAATCTTTACATTAAGAATAAAAAAAGAAGGTTTGCAATATGCCTATGTGATTTTTACAGGCAACCAAGTAGTCTGGCTAAAGGCGGCCTTTAGAAATGGAAGTTTCTCAGAAGAAACTTAAGGTAGAGGGAAGTGGTATTGCATAGTAGGTATTTTGGTTGCAGTTTTATTTTGAAAAGTAAGCTGCAGTTTCCAAAAAGACATAAACACCTTGAACAATAAATGTAGAAATCTATTTCCACTTTACTAATTGTTGTAGTTGTAGTTGTAGTTGTTATGTGTCTTTGAGTCACACGAAACTCATAGTAACCCTTCCTTGAGTTTTGAGGTGGTATCACTATGGAAGTAGATTGCCCAACCTTACCTCCGAGGAATGGCTGGTGGGTTTGAACTGCCAGCCTTCTGGTTAGCAGTCAAGTGCCTTAGGCAATATGCTACTAGAGCTCCTACTAATTAGCAAAGAAAATATACAAACACTCACTGAATGCCTCTCATGTGCTAGAGGCTTTGCATGAAATTTTCATTTTGCTACTCTGAATACTCCTAAAAGTATTACTCTACCCATTTTCCAGACAGATGTTATGAGAGACTAAGTCATTTTACCAAGTTTACTCAGGTAGTAGGTAGTGGATTTAGACGCTGAATCATGTTTTATATGACATGAGAATGATGAACTTCCTAATCACTCTGGGAAATTTCTCTGGAAGTGAATATTCCTTCCCTATAGCTTCCTTTGTTCTCTAGAAGTTTTCTGTTCTTCTGATTTTTTTTTTTAATAATTCTTTTTATACCAGAAATAATTTTAAGACAACACAGTTTTTGTTAACATGGAGTTCGGAACAGGAAAAAATAACAATTAGAAAAGCACAGCCTCTTAAAGTCGAATCAAATTATCCAGCAAATCTTACCTAAACTTCTTACCTATTATTTGTGTATATAAATAGTTTTTATAAGCAACACAGATCCCCTTCAACAAAGAAAAGAAAAACCAATTGACAGAGATACAAAAGATAATCCTGGAACCCTGAGCTTTGAAAGGAACTATACAGAAGTGGATTAAGTACCAACTAGTGGAAAAACCTGAACAAAAATAGGACCTAAAACAGGCTCTGTTTGCCAGGGTTGGCAAGGACATACGAAAGGCTGACAAAGCAAAGGAGACAGGTGGTGAGTGTATGTCATTGTTGTTGTTGTTGTTAGGTGCTGTCGAGTCAGACCCAACTCATAGCAATCCCTCCTTGGGTTTCCAAGGCAGTATCACTATGGAAGTAGATTACCCATCTTCCTTCCGAGGAGTGGCTGGTGGGTTTGAACCACCAGCCTTCTGGTTAGTATTAAGTGCCTGAGGCACTATGCTACCAGAGTGTATAAGTGTATACAGAGTGTATAAGTGCTGCCAACTAGTGAATAGAGGACCACAACACAGTACCCTGTATAGATAACATACAAATAAATATCTATACAGTAGCCTGTATAGATAACATACAAATAAAACAAAGAAAATGAAAATTGTGGGCAAGTCACTCCAACATACAATCACCAATTAAACATAAACACAAAAACGTCACAATGTCTCGGAGACAACAGAGCATCACAGTCCACACAAAGAAGCAAGATAAAGCAGGAGAAACAAGGGATCCGGATACAGACCCAAAACACATCCCTGAGGAAGACTCAGCATTGGAACTCTCTCATAAGGAATTCATAAGAATTACATTTAGGTATCTTCAAAGGATTGAGAGACAGACCAAGGAAAACACAGACAAAACCTTAGAAGAATTTTGGAAGAAAATACAAGAACAAAATGACAAAATAAATGAAAAATTAGAAATGATTCTAAATCTACAGATAGAAATCCAGAAGATTAATGCTAAATTGTCAGAAATAGATAACACATTGAAAGGGCAAAAGAGTAGAATGGATGCAATGGAAGACAGAATAAATGAAATTGAAGAAAAATAACTGAATACTTCTTTGGAAAGGGATCAATCAGAAAAAAGATCAAAACAAAATATAAAAGCCTAAGGCTCCTGTGGGATACCATCAAAAGGAATAACCTATGTGTCACTGGAATTCCAGAACAGGAAGAGAAAAATAAAGCCACTGAAAAAATTGTCCAAGATTTGTTGGAGGAGAACTTCCCTGATATGATGAAAGATGAGAATATATCCATTCAGGAAGCCCAATGAACCCCAAACAGGATAGACCCCTCAAAAAAATTGCCAAGACATATTATCATCACACTCATCAAAACCAAAGACAAAGAAAGAATGAGAGCAGCACGGGAAAAATGAAAAGTTACCTACAAGGGGCAACCAATAAAACTAAACTTGGATTTCTCAACAGAAACCATGCAGGTGAGAAGACAGTGGATGGTATATAAAACACTGAAAGAGAAAAATTTCCAACCAAGTATTATGTGCCCATCAAAATTGTCCCTCAAATATGATGGTGAAATTAGGAGATTTCCAGACAAGCAGAAACTAAGGGAATTTGTTAAAACCAGACCAACCTTATGAGAGATGCTAAAGGGAGCCCTTTGGACAGAGAAGCAACAACAGCCAACAACAACTGATCATTAACACACATGATGATATAACCCAGAAACCAACCAAGCTATGGAAGTATCTAAAGTAAGCCTACAAGATTGGAAACAGGGAACCAGAGACACCAACTGACAAATGAGAACAACTACAAACCAAAAAGAGGAAAAAAAATCTGTGTCATTACAGAACTTCTAGATGGTAGGGAAGTCAAGACAACTACAAGATAGAACCGACTGTTCTACACTTGGGAAGAAAACTATAAATCACAGGGTAACCTCAAAGAAAACCTATAAACCTTCACATCAAAATAAAAGAGAGGACCAGCATAAATATTCAGCAAATACTAAAACAATAGCAATGAAGGAAGTGATAACATGATTCATAAACAAAAGGAGCCCAGCATAGAAAATCATATGGAACAAAGAAATTGACACAATAAGAAAGAACATGACAAAAATGACAGCAACAAATTCATATTTGCTGATAATTATGTATCTGGCAAGGGACTTATCTCTAAGATTGATGGAAAAGTCCAATGCCTCAACACCAAAGGAATTAAAAATCCAATTGAAAAATGGGCAGAAGACATGAATAGACACTTCACCGAGGAGGATATTCAGGTGGTCAGCTAATACATAAAACAATGCTCGCAATCATTGGCCATCAGAGAGATGCAAATCAAAACAACAATTAGATATACTATCTTACCCCAGCACTTATGGCAAGGTTCAATGAGACAGAAAATAAAAAATGCTGGTGGGGATATGGAGAGATTGGGACTCTCACACATTGCTTGTGTGACTGGGAAGTGACACAACCACTGTGGAAAACAATATGGCAAAGAAAAGAAATAAAGAAAGTTGGAATTGGAGATACCATTTGACCCAGCAATCCCATTACTAGGTATATATCCTAAGGAGGTGAGAGCCAGGATGTTGTTGTTGTTGTTATTTGCCGTGGAGTCAGCCCCAGCTCATAGAGACCCCTCCTTGGGTTTCCGAGGCAGTATCACCACGGAAGTAGGATTGTCCAACCTTCCTTCTGAGGAGTGGCTGGTGGGTTTGAACCACCAGCCTTCTGGTTAGCAGTCAAGTGCGTTAGGCACTATGCTACCAGAGCTCCT
>NW_006922405.1:443096-444553 GCF_000298275.1 Orycteropus afer afer
AAAAAAAAAAAAAGAAGAAGCAGAGGCACAGAAACAGCAGTGACAGAGGCAGCAGAACCAGGACTGGCAGGAGACAGTGTGGTGGTCTTCCCTGCTCACTGAGTTAGAAAGCGGAGTGTCTTCAGGCAAGAGGCTGGCTGGTGGAGTGGGATGCCTGTGGGCACTTGGCAGAACTTGGCTCGATGACCCACAGAATAAGAGAGCTGAGCGCCTTCCGGCAAAGGCTTACTGGTAGAGTGACGTGCTTTTAGACACTTACGAGCTGAGCTAAAAGAGCTGAGTAACACTCACGCTAGCAGGACAGAGGTTAAGACCAGAGGCCAAGGTCCAGAGAGAGGCGTGCCTGTGGGCATGACTGAGAAGAAGCTATCCTGACTGAAGAACCGTATCCTGAGTCACATCTGATCCTGAATTATAACTTGCTACTTCTCTAATAAACCCCATAACTGCCAAAAAAGTAAATAAATTGTTGTTGTTGTTGTTATGTGCCATCGAGTCGGCCCCGATTTTTTTTGCAATGTAGGTAAATATCATCATACTATACATATTTAATAACTTGGTTATTCTTTCCAAATTGTGTTTATGATGTCTATCCATGTTAATTTATTCATCTTGTCTTCACTGTTATATATTCTTATGAATATACCATAATATGATAATATCCCACCTCCTGTTATGAACATATATGATGTATATGATTTTATTGTGGTAAATAATATGACTATGGGTAATCACAAATACGTCTCCTGGGGCTAATGTGCAGTGTATCTCCGTAGGTTGTAGTCCTAGGAGGCACGGAGAGTGCATTCTTCTTACCAGATGGTGGCAAAGAGTTCTCAAAAGTAGTTATGTCAGTTTACTCTCACACTAGCTTTAAGCGCTGTCACCTTTCTGAAACTTACTATTACCAGACATGAATTGTTGCTCATCTGAAAAGTTTAAAATTCCACTTTTTGGCTTTAATTTATATTACTTTACTTACTAATAAAAGTGATAGTTTTTCAAATAGTTCCTGGATGTTTGGGTATATTATTCTGTTGAGTACCAATTTATATCTTTTGGCCATTATTTTTATTGACTAGTTTGTCTTCTCTTGATTGATTTGTAGGAGTGCTTCATATATTCTGGATTGTACTCACTTAACAATTAAATGATTTAAATGTAATCTCAGGAAAACTCATTCAAAATAAACTAAAATATGTCAACATTTTCCTAATCAATAGCTTGTCTTTTTACTTTTCACATTTAAGAATTTGTTCCACCTGGAATTGTATATAAAGTTGTGCAACCATCCCATTTTATAATATATAGTTGTTATGCTATTCATAAGGTTTTCCCTGGCCAATTCTTTGAGAAGTGGACAGCCTCTTCCTTCTTCCTAGTCTGTCTCAGTCTATAAGCTGGGCTGTTACCTGTGCACCAGGTGCATCTCGCTGGGTTTTAAACACCAGAGGCTC
>NW_006922405.1:444653-456259 GCF_000298275.1 Orycteropus afer afer
TTGGAGACCTCTCGTATCACCCCCAACTGGGTCCCTGTGGCTGACTGTACCTCTGTCTGGCTTCCTGGCTTTTAATCCCCTTTGTCCTGCTCTTCTGCCCTGCTGTTTTGTGCGTCCCTGAGTTGTTCCTGGGGCTGACTGCTCTTCTCTCTGGCTTCCTGGCTTTTAATCCCCTTTCTCCTGCTCTTCCTGCTTGCTACTTCTGGCGTCCCTGAGTTGTTTCTCCTCACCTGTAACCCTGGGGCTGACTGCTCTTATAGGGACCATTCCCTGGAGAAGGATGCCTTGCTTGGTAGGGTGGAGGGTCAATGAAAGAGGGGGAGGCCTTCAACGAGATGGATTGACACAGTGGCTGCAATGATGGGCTCAGGTACAGCAGGGATTGTGGGGCTGGTGCGGGATCGGGCAGTGTTTCGTTCTGCTGTGCATGGGATCGCTATGAGTCGGAAACGACTCGACGGCATTTAACAACAACAACAACATAGTTGTTATGTGCCATCCAGTCGGACTCAACTCATAGCGACCCCTCCTTGGGTTTCCAAGGCAGTATCACTACCCATCTTCCTTTTGAGGAGGGGCTGGTGGATTTGACCACCAGCCTTCTGGTTAGCAATCAAGTGCCTTAGGCAGTATGCTACCAGAGCTCCCATAACATATAGATAAATGATAAATAGATGTGTAAATAGAGATATGTGGACAGCCAATTATTTCAGCATCATCTGCTTTTCATGATTTCACTTTATTGCCAGAAGTATTTTTCGGGGAATGACAATTATTTCTTCTTTTTCAAGCTTGATAACTTTACACCTTTTTCTTGGCTTCCTGAATTGGATGAGGGCTCCAATATAATGTTAAAAAGAAAAACTGAAAGCAGATAGGTTAGTTTTTCTTGCTGGTCTTTCAGAGAATGATTTCAACACTTCAATAATATGTATAGTGATGGAACTTTGTATTTTAACATTGATTATGAGGTTTGCTATTAATTTTTGATAAATTTCCTTTGTGAAGTTTTAGGTATGTTACTAGGGATTTTTAAATTTGTTGCTTTCATTTTATTTCTGATATGAATTGATTTTGAATTTTATTGAGTGGTTAAAAAATACATTATGATATCTTTTTCACTAAGAATCTGGTTTTATGAAGAATTATATAAATATGTTTTTTCTTATAGCATTCTTACATTCCTTATATGAAATTATTTGATAATAGCACATTTTCTTAATGTAAATTGTTGGATTATGTTAACTAATATTATTTAGAAGTTTTGTATTTATGTTCATAAGTGAGATTTATTTACAAATGTCCTACCTCATAATGTACTTATCTAGTGCTAGCATCAACATAGCAATATTCTATACATCTTATTGTGAAATGACTTAAATCTGATATATTTTATCTGTACTTATAAGTAGATTTTTAAACTGTGAAGCAATCACTTTTAAAATTACAAGTTTCTTATTTCTCCTTGAGTAAGTTTTGAAATTATATAGTTTTAAAATTGCTCATTTTTATCAAGGTTTTAAATGTATACACATAAAATTATTTATAATGCTCTCATAAATATAATTTATGTCAGTGTATCTCAATCTTTTTTTTTTTAATCATCTCCCTAAGGAATTTTGTTTTCTTTTTTATTAGAATCCCTGGGTGGGTGGCATAAATGGTTAAGTGCGTGCTTGTCTACTAACTGAAAAGGTGTGCATTCTAACCCACCCAGAGGCACTTCAGAAGATAGGCCTGGCAATCTGCTTCTGGAAAAAAAAAAAAAAAAAAAAAAACCAAACTCACTGTCATCAAGTAGTTTCTGACTCATAGGGACCTCCTCTGGGTTTCTGAGGTGGTAAATCTTTATGAAAGTAGATTGCTCAATCTTCCTTCTGCAGAGCGGCTGGTGGGTTTGAACTACCAACCTTCTGGTTAGCAGTCACATGCCTTAGGCACTACACAAATAGGGTCACCATGAGTCTAAGTGATTTGATGGTAGCTAACAATAATAAGGTTTTCTAAACTTTTCTTTTTCCTAACTGTTCCCCTCCATGACACTTTTCTACCACAGGCATTCTCTTTATCTGTTTATGTACTGTATAAATATACACCTGTGCTTCATACATAACAAGGGTAAGATTTTTTTTTTTTCCTCACAAGAAGAAGAAATTGAAGTTGTCACTGATTTCTTTCTTTTTGGATCAACAATCAATGTCTTCTACTTTATATATGTTTTCCATTTTTTTAACTTCTTAAGTCAAATGATTTGCTTATGATCTTTGAGTCTTCTTTTTCTTTATCCAATGTAAATATTTAATTTTGGTTGTATAAAACCAATTCTTTGAAATACATGAGCTAATCATAAAAGTTCTATTTACTTAAGAATATTATATGTGCTTTCTTACTTAGTTGGTGCAAGTTGTTGTCATGTTTAGTAGGTCAAGTATATTAATTTTTTGAGGAAATCTCTCTGTCTTCACAATATTTTATCTACTTAATAAATATTAAGGGTCTCTAAACACAAATTTTAAACTGCTCTATTTAATCATACTAATACATGCTTCTTATATTAGAAAACTATTTTATTATAAACATTTAAAAACAGACTTTTAAATCTTCCTGGTGAATATACAATATACCATTAAGTAATAGACTTCCATTTATCATCAATACTTTTTGCCTTACTCTTTTTTTTTTTTTTTTTTGTATAACATTGAGACATCAGCTTTCTGTTAAATTACTTTTGTCCAATATGTCTATTCTAACCTCTTATTTTTGACTCTTATTTTTGATGCTTGGTAAGGTGGAGGGTTGATGAAAGAGGGGAAGGCCTTCAATGAGATGGATTGACACTGTGACTGTGACAATGCGATCAAGTATAGCAAGGATCATGGAGCTGGCATGGAGTGGGGCGGTGTTCCTTTCTGCTGTTCATGGGGTCGCTATGAGTCAGAAACGACTCAACGGCACATAACAACAACAACAATTTTTGACTCAGTCATTATTTATTTTAACTTTGTAATATTTGAATTTCATTTTTTTTAAATTTCTGGAAGTTCTGTTATTTTCTCAAAACTTTCTGGCCTTTAGCAAAGTGTATATCTCAATTTACTATTTTTTCATTTCTATACTTAAACACATTTATTTTGGTGGCATAGTGCCTAAGGCATTTGACTGCTAACCAGAAGGCTAGCAGTTCAAACCCACTGGCCGATCCTGGGAAGGAATACTGGACATCTACATCTGTAGAGATACAGCCTCAGAAGCCCAAGGATGGCTCGCTATGAGTCAGGATCCACTCCAAGACAGTGAGTTTGGTTTTCCTGTTCTTTTTGTTGTTGTTGTTTTAGTTATTTACTCATTGAAATTCTTAAGGATCTAATTCTGCTATTTCTTTCTTTCTTTGCTGTTTTATTTTTGCTTACTTTTTTGTGGTTCATTTTTCCTAAAGAATTTTTTAATGTTAGCTTGAGAATTTAGGTTGTATATGAAATCTATGGGTAATAGGTTAAGGGACACTCTTCCAGATATTATTTGTTTGTCATGAGCTCACAGGAACTACTATTGTTAGAAAAGTTTTAAGTTCTTTATTGGACTTAGCATTTCCTGGACCATCCAGGCAGAAAAAATTTGGATCTCAAACTCACATAAGATAAATCTGATGTTACAATATTAAGGGATGATTTTTCTTTCCACCCAGATTCAGGTCAAGACAGAAAAACTTTTTTTTTTTTTAAATCATCTTTTCCAAGTTGGCAGATTTGTGTTTTGTTTTAGGTGTTTTTTTTTTTTTTTTTCTATTTTATATATTTATGAAATGTGGAGTCTTTTTATGGTTCTCGTTTTATTTCAGGATCTGAATTTTTAATTCCCACTTTGAGTAGGTTAAAGCCTGCTCTGTAGTCACAATGGAGTGTGCCTAAAAAAATAAATCCATTTTATAGATTTCCATCATTCCTACTTGTCCAGCAAATAGCATTGCTTTCTGTTCTTTCCATTTCTAATCCTAACAGATTTTTGAGCAATATTATATTTTTTATGTATTATGCTGTTGTTGTTGTTATGTGCCATCAAGTTGACCCTGACTCATAGAGACCCCTCCTTGGGTTTCTGAGACAGTATCACTACGGAAGTAGATTGCCCCATCTTCCTTCCAAGGAGTAGCTGGTAGGTTTGAACCACCAGCCTTCTGGTTAGCAGTCAAATGCCTTAGGCACCATGCTACCAGAGCTCCCTTTATGTATTATAGTCATGATATTTAGCAATTTTTAGGTAAAGAATGTAACAAAAAATGAAAGTTGAAAAACACTAATTTTTTATTGGAATGAAAAATGTAAAGATGTAAAATAAAAAGATGTAAAGCCTGACTTTACAACTCTGAAATGGGCTAATAACACATATTTTTTAGACATGCAAAAATGAAATAAGATAAATAAATGATTTGTGAGAGCAATTAAATCATTACTGATACCTAGTGGATTCTCAATGGATTCTAATTACTATTCTTTTATTTAAATTTTTTATTTCATTTACTTTAGACCCTGCAACAATGGCTACATGCATAAACCTGTTTTCAATGCTGCATAAAGGATTACACTTCCAAATAAATTTTGTTTTATCATTCAAAGCACTCTCAAATAACATATTGCTATCAATTTTAGTAAGTAACTAATACAGTAAATACAGTTGTCAGTTTAACATGCTATTACCTGCTGTTGACTTTTTAGTAAAACTAATAAGCATTAAATATTGACACTTAAGGCACACAGACATCTTAGGCAGCCTGTAATAATGCCTTCTGGAAAGTACAAAAGGAAATCAACTCGTGGGAAAAAATTGCCTCCACTTCCACTCACTCATTTCTGTGTCCAATATTCCACTAAGATAATTATTTGGGTTTAAACAGTTTTTTTCTGGCCCATGAAGCTTCCCTATGGAAAGGAAAAAGTTTTAAATATCTTAAAACATATTAAGCCATTATGTTTAAAAAAACTATAAAATATAAGTCTTTGAAAATGGGATGAATGACAGAGTCAGTACACATCTTACAGTCTTTTAGTCACATACATATGTACACAAGCAAATATATTGGCTAAAATATGGATAGTCATTGTGTGTGTGTGTGCACTATGTGAACACATCTTTTATTCAAGAATGGTAATTATCTGTGTGATAGGAATGAAATAAGAATTTTTGCACCCTAGTGCTTATTAAAACAAATATTGTTTTTTTAAAGGCAAGTTAGACTCTATTTGAGGATAAACCATCTGCATTTCACATTAAAGAAAGAAAACTACACAATAGATTACTTGCATTATTCAATTTCCTCCCAGTTAAAGACAAAATATCTCCAAAGGAGAAGAGAGGTAGGAGCAGGGGAACCTCTGAACATCTTCCAACTCTTCCATCTCTTTGTAAAAATTTTATTTGATGAGTCTGCAGTGACATGTGCATTTTAATTGTTTACAGACTTGACCTATTTGATCCATAGTCTTTTACTCAGAATTAACTACTTTCTTCCTCATGGAAGATGTGGATAAATGTGATGGTAATATCCATACAAACCTGATTCTGGCATGACCTTTCTTCATCATTTATTCTGAATTAGATTAATTTAATGATGCCTGATGCTGGTGAACCAAGAAACTGAGAAGAGAGAATTGAGTGAGCTCAGGTTTCCTTCCACAAAATCCCTCTCAGTATTTATCAATTCACAGTCACATCAAGACATCTTGGAAGATGAAATGTTATTAGTTTAAGATATTTATAAATGTTGCTATCATTTATGTTCCTTCCTGATGGATTAAGTGAAGTGCACACCACTGCAACCTGTTTCAAATAGTGCTCCAATTAGTTCTTCCCCTATTTCAGGGGAATGGTGAGAAGTCATGCTTTCTTCTTGGCAGCAATAAGAAAAGGATAAGAAGAGTAACAAGTTTGTGTGTGGGTTGCAATGAGACATTGCTTTGTCATCTGATTCTGTGGCTCTCTTTTGTGTGGTAGGTCCCTGAGTATACTTGCTTTGCTTCTTTTTACCTGGTCTCCACTGTGCTCCATCTCCACTGTGCTCCATCTCCTAAACACATCTCTCCTAGAATACATTTCTGAGAGTGCAATCTCAAATTTTCAAACCCTTGCAAGTCCCTTCCCTATCATCAATGCTCGGATCCTTCATTTTTTTTTTTTTTTCTCTTTAGTATTTTTGCACTGAGGGTAAATTTTTTATTGCTGGGCTTAAATTTGACTCTTCCTTAAACTTTCTTCTATGATCTTACCTCTTATCAGATCTTTAGCACTCTCAACAAAATTAAACCAAATTCTCTGCCATGGGATCGATTCTGACTCATAGAGACCTCATTTGGGTTTCTGAAGTGGTAAATCTTTATGGAAGTAGATTGTCCAGTCTTCCTTCCACAGAGTGGCTGGTGGGTTTGAACTGCCAACCTTCTGGTTAGCAGTCAAATTTCTTAGGCACTATGCCACCAGAGAAAATCAGAAATTACTGTTCTTGAAATAATGAGTTCTCTTTCTTTTTTAATCTTATTTGTAATTTGATTTACTGAATTTGTTCGTGCTCTTTATTTTTCAGTTAAGTTGATGACAGTGATTATATGTAGAAGTTTTCTTATTGTTGTTTTTGTTGTAATTTTTCTGTGTGTGTATGTGTGAATGCTCTGTTCTTGTTGAACATACTGGTTTTGAAAGATTTGGATTTGGATGGCTGCTACTATCCTACAGCTACTTCCTTACCTGGTTTAGAAATTTCTGTAGTTGTCTTTGTTAAGCATCCAATATTGATTTATATCCTTTTTAGGCTAATCTACCTTTTCCACCTAGAGTTTCAAAGAAAAAAAAAAAAAAAAAACTACTGAGAACCCCGTAATCTGAAATATTTGTTAACAGGTCAAAAATTGAACCTCTATCTATAAGGCACTTGACTTCTAACCAGAAGGCTGGTGTTTCAAACCCACCAGCCACTCCTCGGAAGGAAGGTTGGGCAATCTACTTCCATAGTGATACCGCCTCAGAAACCCAAAGAGAGGTTGATATGAGTCAAGTCTGACTCGATGGCACATAACAACAACATCTGTTCTTAGAGATTTTTTTTTTTAGGGGTGGGGAAGAATATCTGTTGCTACAGTGTGCCATATATCCTAACAGAACTTCTTGATATCAAAAAAGAAAACAATAAACTGGCAGTTAGTTGTTATCTAGAATAGAGATTTAGTGTTTGTTTGATTGATTGATTCTTTATAAGAAACTGCTTCCCCAAATACTTTATGTTACTTTTTATATAATATAGACACAGAGATAGTGATATATTTTTCATAATGAGGTTCAGAATATCAATACCCTATTTCTGTGTTATGTATTTTTCTCAAGTTGTTTTCTTCTTCTAAGGTCACATCGACGATACCTTCATTTGTTACCAAGATCTTATCCTTTCATATTTTTTTAGAGAAGGGTGAACTTTTCAGTACCAATCATTCTGTTATACTTTTTCCAATAAAGCTATATTCATCTGGAATATAATTGGAAATATGAAGTTCTCCAGTTTTCTGACTCACTCAGGAAATGGAAAAGCATATATAAAATTTGATTTTAGCAGACACAGTATATCTAAAATATATTAAATTCTCAAAAGATTTGGTCCTTGATTGAAATTCTACTAAAAAATTTGTAACTTATAGTAATGGAAAAGGAAATAATACTTTCTAGTTTCAATCTACCAGCCACTCCTCGGAAGAAAGATTGGGCAATCTACTTCCTTAGTGATACTGTCTCGGAGACCCAAGGAGGGGTCAACTATGAGTCAGAGCTGACTCCACTGCAGTGAGTTTTTTGGTTGAGTTTTATTAAAATTAACATAAAATAATTTCTCTCTCTCTTTCTTTCACTTTCTCTCTCATTTTTCTCATCTCTTTTTCTATCATACTCATATTTAGAGAATATTAAGTTCCTCTAGGAGATATATGTGTCCCAAGGTTCGACACATATATAATTGAATATAACTTTTTACTTATTATTTTGTATTGGAACTGTTGAAAATATGGCACAAAATACTGGGGAAAAATGGAAATTTAAAGTTATGTAGTTCTCCCAAGAAAATTTATCTCCTTTAATTCTTCCAACAAAAATGCTCATTATTAAATATGAATATGAAGTACCTTCTTCTACCTTATATTTGTAAAAGAAAAGGTGTCCCACGAAATAAATAAAAACAACAGAAGTCAAGAGACATAAAAGCTTTACCAGTGATAATTGTGATACGCTATATATTGCAAACAACAACAACAACAACAACAACAACAACAACACACTTTCTAATAAGAGGGCAAACTAATGTTTCTTATCAAATAGTAGAATAAGGCATACGAAGTTAGGATGGATTTATTAGATTGTCAGATTTCACCAAACTGCATTATATACTGATTATTAATTTTAAAATATATATTTAACTTTAATCACATAATAATACATTCTTGTATTCTCACTATAAACAAAACTAAAAATTACAGAAAGCATTAAAATGTCCTTGTCTATCACCTTAAATCCTAATCACTCAAAAAGGCAAAACCTATTGGCTATTCAGTGTTTATTCTTGAAAATTTTTGTGTGCATTTACACACACATAAATATACATATGTAATAAATTATTTCAGAATAAAAAATATAAATTATTGTTAGCATGACTTATTATGTAAATAATACTATATTGCACATATTTTATTATGTTAAAAATATATGTTGGGAATTATTTAATTTCATTAGAATTTTTACACAAAGCATAGTGCTCCATGAAATATCTGGGCCTTGTTTGAGCTCTCTAGTACTGCTATAACAGACACACCATATGTCTATGGCTTTAACAAACAGGGATTTATTCTCTTACAGTTTTGGAGATAAGAAGTCCAAGCTCAAAGTGCCAGCTTCAGGGACAGGGTGAAGGCTTCAGCTTGGTAAGGTGGAGGGTCAACAAAAAATGGGAAGAACTTCAACAAGGTGGATTGACACAGTGGCTGCAATGATGGCCTCAGGTATAGCAAGGATTGTGAAGCTGGCGCAGGACTGGACAGTGTTTCATTCTGTTGTACATAGGGTCACTATAAGTCAGAGCTAAATTAACAGTGCTCAACAACATCAACACGAGAATTCTGTTTACATGGTTAATTAACCACTCAACAAGATCAAGCAAGTGTAACCTTGACCTTGGGCTTCAGCTCTGCCTCTTACTCCTGGCCCACTGGAGCTGGAGGGGTCTTTTAATGCAGGCAGCTGTTGGTTGCTGAAGCAGAAAAACCCAAGGTTGACAAGTAAAATGATGCAGTCCCAAGATGATCAAGCAACATAGCAGGCCACTAGTTCAAGTCCAGAAACACTCCCAAGATAGCCAGGCAACATGGTGGTGACTCGGCCAAATGCAGGGTCCAAGCATGCCAAAACCTGCAGACCATTCCCAAAGCTAATCTTTATATACTAGAAACAGAGCACATCCCTAAGACAGGTACTCAGGTGCTCACAGTAGATTCCACCATGGAATTGATTACTAGTCTCATAACAGGGGATAACTACATGCAGCTGTCTAGCTGCTCAAAACAAGGCCCAGCCAAGTTTGCATACAACCTTAACTACCACAGGCCTATAATGTGTACACAGTGCTTGATGATTGAGTATCATTTTTTCCAAATAAATATTGGCAATTCTGTTGTTTTTCTTTGTCAGATACTTGCTTTCCCAGTCAGTCCTGTGTCTGAAGGAAGCATATATTCCAATGTACCTTCATAAGTTATCAGAGAAAATATTTGCATGGAGAGGGACATCTGACTGATTTATTCTCACTGCTTTAAGAAGAGAGACCCTTAAAAAGTGTTTTCATTCACCCCACACACTTTGCTCATGCTTTGGGTCCAATTATGAGAGGATAAAATTTTTGCAATGCTTAGTCATTTTGCAAAAATGTGTAGAAGGCCATAGGAGTAAGTAATGCTGACATACTTGCTTGATCTTGTTGAGTGGTTAATCAACCATGTAAACAGCATTCTCATGTTGATGTTGTTGTTAGGTGCTGTCAAGTCAGCTCTGACTCATAGCGACCCTATGTACAACAGAATGAAATGCTGTCCAGTCCTGCACCAACTTCACAATCCTTGCTATACCTGAGCCCATCATTGCAGCCACTGTGTCAATCCACCTTGTTGAGGGTCTTCCCCATTTTTGTTGACCCTCCACTTTACCAAGCATGATGTCCTTCTCCAGGGAATTGTCCCTTTTGACAACGTGACCAAAGTATAAACTCCATTCACTAATACTTTCATAAAATAGATATTTTGATACTTTCAGCTGAAAAATCTGAGAAATAAATTGATAGAATTTATTATACTTAAATTTTTCTTAAGGATATTTGCTATATATATATATATATATATATATATATTGCTAACCAAAAGTACCATAATTCACAATCTCTTAATACACATATGTGAGTTTCTTCTTTGAAAGCTGCTAATTCTTATGTGCATCAAAAGACTTCATCAAAAGGGTAAAAAGAGAACCTACAGACTGGGAGAAAATATTTGCCTATTATGTAACTGACAAAGGACTTATCTCCAAAATCTATAGAAAACTTCAACACTCAACACCAAAAAGAAAAATGACTCAACTAAAAAATGGGCAAAAGACTTAAACAGACACTTCACCAAAAATGATATGCTGGTGGCCAACAAACAAATGAAGAATTGCTCATGATCTTTAGTCGTTGTTGTTGTTGTTATGTGCCATCGAGTTGGACCCTACTCATAGTGACCCCTCCTTGGGTTCCCGAGGCAATATCACTACGGAACTAGATTGTTCCATCTTCCTTCCAAGGAGTGGCTTGTGGGTTTGAACTGGCAGCCTTCTGGTTAGCAGTCAAGTGCCTTGGGCATTATGCTACCAGAGCTCTTTAGTCATTAGAGAGATGCAAATCAAAACAACCACGAGATATCATCTCACTCCAGCAATAATAGCAAAGCTCAACAGGACAGAAAATAACAAGTGCTGATGAGGTTGCAGAGAGATTGGAACTCTTGTGCACTGCTGGTGGTTGTAAAATAGTACAACCATTGTGGCAAATGGTATGGTATTTCCTTAAAAAAACTGAAATAAAAATACCATTTGACCCAGCAATTTCTTACTAGGAATATATCCTAAAGAGTTGAGAGGCAGGGCACAAACAGACATATGCACACCTATGTTCATTGCAGCACAATTCACTATAGCAAAGAGATGAAAACAACCTAAATGTCCATCAACAGATGAATGGATAGACAAATTATGGTACATTCACACAATGGAACATTATGCTACTTTAAAGAAGAATGAAGGATATGAAAATCATCTCACAATGTGGATGAGCCTGGAGGACATTATGCTGAGTGAAATAAGCCAATTGCAGAAGGACAAATACTGTATGAGGCCATTACTGTAAAAAGACAAAGAAGGGTTTGCTTAAGAAAGGGAATTCAAATGGTACAACCATTGTGGAAAGCAGTCTGGCTATTCCTTCAAAAGTTGGAATTAGAAATACCATTTGATCTAGCCATTCCATTACTAAGTATATACCCTAAAGAAGTGAGAGCCAT
>NW_006922405.1:457064-457668 GCF_000298275.1 Orycteropus afer afer
GTATATGTGAACTGCTGTATGGAAAGTGAATTTGCTCTGTAAATCTTCACCCAAATCACAATTTTTAAAAAAAAGAAAGGGAACTCATTTTGTAGGCTACCGGGTTGGGGAGGGAAGAGGAAGAATTAATGTTGGGCTAGTTGGGGGCCACACGCTGACATGAGTAAGGAGAGGGATGGTATAGAAAGATTCTGTGACCACCATGATAACACTAGGAAAGGGGAAGACACAGAATTGTGCGTATAAGATATAGATGACAGATGCTAATACCAAGCAGTATATCCACAATACTGCATTACCATTAACACCAAACACCAGGCTACAGATAAACATATAAACATCTGAGAAGATCAGAGGGGGGTCAGCGAACAGGATTATACTCTAGGCCAAGGACAGATTCAGCTGAGGCTAATCTTGCACAGATATCAGTGATACAAAATACCTACAATCCTTACAGAAACAACAGAAGACAGACATAGAGTAATCCCTCATGTTGTTGTTGTTGTTGTTAAGTGCCGTTGAGTCGGACCCGACTCATAGTGACCCCTCCTTGGGTTTCCGAGGCAGTATCACTATGGAAGTAGATTGCCCCATCTTCCTTCCG
>NW_006922405.1:463033-468525 GCF_000298275.1 Orycteropus afer afer
AGCTCACTAATGCCGAGGATATCAATCTTTATGCGTTCCATTTCCTTTTTGACAACTTCCAATTTTCCTAGATTCATACTTCGTACATTCCATGTTCCAATGATTAATGGATGTCTGCGGCTGTTTCTCTTCAATTTGAGTGGTGCTACATCACCTGTGTTTTTCAAATGGTGTCTATTTGAAATATCCCTTCTTCTCTCTCTCTCCCTCCATCCATTTCTCTCTCCCTTTCTTTCTTCTTTTTCTCCTTCCTTTTTTGCTTCCTTCCACCTTTCTTTTCTTCTTCATCCTATCCGCCCTGTCTAATTTATTTTCATAAGGTCTGCCTACTTAAAATATAAAATGCACCTTACCTAAATTATAAATTATATAAAAAAAACTAAAATATAATTGTTGGACTCTGGTTCAAACTATTAGTGTGTCCCTATTCTAGGAAATTAAAAAAAAAAAAATTTGAATTTTTTTTTCCACTATGGTCTTTTTAATATTACTCTGGTTGAAAGGCAATTTACTGAATTATAAAATAATCTTTGAGCATATCCTTTAACTAAATGCCCAGCATTGTAAGCCTAGTACTGAATATTATAATTGGCTATTCTTCCCCTCTGGAGCCCAGAATAAAGATGGTGATCTTATTTTCCAGACATTGTTAACTCTGTTTGACATTTTCTTAATAAAGCCACAACTCTCCTGGCCTTTCATCATAGCTTTCCAGTCGATTCTCCAAATCATTCTACCCTAATTACTGTAGTCTGGGTATATCACCTACTACCCCCTGCAAGTTTAACTGAGCATTTGGCAATTTACTGAAAGGAAAAATGACTGTGTTATGTTTCCCAGACTTTCATGTCTCCAGATTTCTCTCAAATCAATTCCACTTTCTTTACAGTTTCTGAAGTATAGTAGTGAAGTTGCTATTTCCAGTTCTTAGACAACAATGGGTAGCAAATGGTAAAGATATCTTCTATGAAGAAATAATTATCATGTCTGTTAACTTGTGGACTAGAGCTGGGTGAGAAGCTGGGTGAGAAAGTGCCATGCTGGCTGAGATGTCGTTTCTCTGAAGTCAGTCTATTGAAACACTATTTCATAATCATTGCTTTCCCTCATTTTCTTATTTCTTCTTTTATCTTTATTGAAATGGAAAAGAAATGCTTCAGCAAAGTGAAGTAGCTTGTCATTTATAGCAATGCCCATAAGTCAAGACATTACTATTTTTCATGTTAACCACCAATCTTTTTTTGTCAATAAATGGGTAATAAAGGGCTTTTTTGAATTTAGATTTCTTCTTGACCCTGAAAGGCAGTGTTCAGGGTCAATGAATCACAGTGAAATTCTTTTTCAGGAGAGTTTTCTTATTAAAACTTTCCTCAATAAATAGAAGAATTAGAGGAGACTAGAAAGAAATTAGAGTCTGACAGGTACAAAATAATACATCAGAGAAGAAGTCTAGATTGCACTTAGAAGAGGAAAAAGAGTGGCTATTTTCACAAGGAAACGTGAGGTGAGATAAAAGGCTAGCAATTAATAACTGCAGAGAAATAGAAGAGGAGGGTACTGCTGTCCTTATCTATTTCTCTAGAGAATATTGTAGAGAAGGTGAGTGTTGTAGTTAAGGTTGTGTATCAACTTGGCTGGCCTGTAGGTTTTGAGTAGTTTGACAGTTAGATGTACTTATTCCCCATGATGAGATTATAATCGCCTACCTCCATGGTGAAATTTGTTGTGAGCACCTAATCAGTTGCAGGGGAATTGCCTTAGAGGTGTGGCCTGCTTCTAGTATACCTGGAGAAGTTTTGAGAAAGGTCTCTAGCTTCTGGCACATTTTAGATTCTGTGGTTGGCTGAGTCTTAATCTCTAGGACCTGGTCTTGAATTAGTGGCCTGCATGTTGCCTGGCAGTCTTGGGATTGTGCCATTTTACCTGCTAACCTTGGGTCCATCAGCCTCAGCAGCCAGCAGCTGCCCAAGTTAGGAGAGGCCTCCTACTCCATGAGCCTTGAATAAGAGGTAGAACTGAAGTCCAACGTCAAGGGGACTTGACCCAGTCCGTAGAGCCAGCACTCTGAATTCAGACTTCTAAACTGTAAGCTAATAGATTACTGTTTGTTAAAGCCATCCACTTATATTTCTGTTATAGCAGCACTACAGAACTGAGCGAGTGAGAGATTTGGATTTAGTGATCTTTCAGTGTCTTTAAGGAGTTTAACATATAACATCTCATTAGTTTGGACGTTAAATTATTTGGATTTCACAAACTGAATATTAGAAGACATTTCCCCCAAATCACATAGCCAATAGGCAGAGGGGTGAGATCATTGGGCTTCAAATCCTTTGCTTGTTTGCAAACTGTCTTACACCAAGAAGAAGTTAAATATGGAGACAAAATGTTATTTAATGTTGCTATATAAGTATCTTAAGCTGAGAGCTATAATCTTTATTTGGATTGTATAATCATTAATCTGAGGTGTCTAGGTGCCTCATATGGTTTGTATTTGACTATTAAAAAGGAGCTCTGGTGGTGCAATACTTAAGCATTTGACTGCTGACTGAAAGATTGGTGGTTTGAACCCATCCAGCATCTCTGCAGAATGACCTGTCAGTCTGCACCCATAATGACTACAGTGTAGAAAATCCTATGGAGCAGTTCACTTTCCCATGGGGTCATTATGTGTTGAAATGAACTCAACAGCAACTAACAACCACCACAACATTACCCTGAAATTTGGCAATTCAAACTACCCAGTGGCACCACTGAAGAAAGGCCTGACAATCTGCTTCTGAAAAGATTATAGCCAAGAAAACTTCACAGAGATGTTCTACTCAGTAACACCTGGAGCTGCCATGAGTAGGAATCAATTTGGCAACAAGATTTTTTTTTTAGTCATTAATTTAACAAATATTTTTGAGGGGTATTATCTGCCATGGATATAATAATCAAAGTAGAAAAATATGGCTTTTAGGGAAGTTACAGAAAAAGAAGGAAAGAAAGACAATAACCACGAATCTGTGGGAGTATACTTGGATGATATACTAGTGCATAATGTCACATCTATCTTAGTAGAACTGCATTAAATTAACTAGGCTTCTATAACATGAAAGAAGGAGGCTGAGATTACAAAATTGTTTATGTGAAAATCTCAGAAGAATGTGATGGGACCTATTATATGAGGGCTTTATTTAGAAAAGGAGAAAACATTGAACTCAATCTGGCTTAAGACAAAAAGAGAATTAATTGACTAATTATAGTCAATATTTCAAGGTTATTCTTGTTGCAGAGATGCCTTGATTCAAGGCCTAAAAGATATCACTAGGATTTCTGAGTTCTGCTTTTCTCTGTGTTGGCTCCATTCTTACTCCTTAATCTTCTGGATTTCTATCTGTAGATTTTGTATCATTTCTAATTTTCCATTTATTTCATCATTTTGTTCTTGTACTGTCTTTCAAAATTGTTCTGGGGTTTTCTGTCTTTTCCTCAATTTTGTCAGTGTTTTCCTTGATCTGTCTCTCAATCCTTTGAAGGTACCTAAATGCAATTCTTTTGAATTCCTTATTAAGAAGTTCCAATGCTGCTTCTTCAGGGATGTGTTCTGGGTCTGTATCTTACTCCCTAGTTTTTCATGCTTTATCTTGCTTGTTTGTGTGGACTGTGATGTTCTATTTTCTCCAAGACATTGTGATGTTTTGTGTTTATATTTAATTGGTGATTGTATGTTGGAGTGACTTGCCCACAATTTTCATTTTCTTTCTTTTGTTTGGGTGTTATCTACATAAGCAGGATACTGTGTTTCTCTATTCACTAGTTGGCAGCACTTATACACTCACCACCTGTCTACTTTCCCATTGTCAACTTCCCATATGTCCCTGCCATCCTTGGCAATTGAAGCCTATTCTTAAATCCCTGGAATCAAAATGAGAATGCTGTCACATTAAATATTCAAAATGGTCACTGCTTGTAAACATTCAAAATGACTGCACCCTTGGTCACTTTAAATATCCAAAACAGCCACCACTCATAAACATTCAAAATGACTGTGCTCTTGTTTGCTTTAAATATCCAAAATGGCTGCTGCTTGTAAACAGTCAAAATGGCTGCACCCTCCAGACAGCTGAAAGTTCACAACTCAGATTGTCTCCCTCCTTGATGTTTCCCTTCCTAGTCATAGGCCAACAATGCTGTCATCCCTGCAGCCCTTGGCCACCAGGGCTGATCTTTAGATCAATTCTCAGGTCCCAACACCACTTGGAAATATTCATGCTATTGATCCCGTTAGAGTTGCTGTCGTGTCAGCTCTGTCTGTCTCTGTACTCACTGTTTGCATTCAGGTTTTTCCACTAGTTGGTGCCTAATCTGCTTCTTTATATGTCCTTTCAGAGGTTAGGGCTCCAGGATTATCTTCTGTATCTCTGTCAACTGGTTTCTCTTTTCTTTGTTGAAGAGGGTCTGTGTAGCTTGTTTGCCTAATCTGCCATCATACTGGAAGTCTTCCTACATAGTAACATTCTGTGCCAAAGTATTAACATCAAAAATATTATCTAAAAAATGTATAACCAAAGAATATATACTTTGCCATACTTTTTTTCCATGTGCAGAAGTTAATTTTAAACATTTTTGAGCAATCAATAACTCAGAGAAAATTGTTTCCATGATGCTTTTTTAAAGGAACTACTAGTGAACATACCTCTGTCAGTCATGAGATGACTAGAGAATTAAAGGAGTAGAGGAAGCATTGAATATAATTAACAGTGAATAAACTGGGGATTTAAATTATATGACAGAATGAACACATGTTCATACTAGAAGTGGCATAATTTATAAAATTTAGAAAGGATTTCAAAAATGTGTTGCTCATTGTGTCATCTCCAATATTTGGGATAATGATATTTAAACCAATCTCATATTTGAATAATCACATAGTAAGTTTATAAAAGATATTTAATGATAAAAAAGAAAATACTTTTGGCTAACATATAGCAGAAATGAATTTTCTTATCAATTAAAAATTAAAAAGTGGAATACCCTCCATAATGAAGATGAGCTTCATATAATAATTTAACGACTTTAAGAACAAAAATTGAGGTTTCCTAAAAAGAGAAAGATTTTGCTGAAATATTATAAAATAAAATTCTACCTAAGTTCCCAGCATGCCTGATCTATGGATTTGGGACTCAAGACTGTTGGCGTTTTCAGCCTGACACTGGCCTAGAACAAGAGAAGGATTTACAACAGGTCCAGGCAGTACAAGCTTCTCTATCACTTGGTTCACGTGATTCAGCACATCTAAAGGTGTTTCAAGTGTTAGTGAGAGATAGAAATACTGTTCAGAGCCTTCGGTAGAGCTCTATAGGTGAATTACAGTCTAAACTCTCAGTATTTTAAAGCAAAATCCTGTCATACTCTGCAGACAACTACTCTTCTTTAGAGAAATAGCTTTTGTGTTGTAGACTGAATACTTAAACATGTTGTTGTTGTTGTTATTTGCCATCAAGTCA
>NW_006922405.1:468625-472262 GCF_000298275.1 Orycteropus afer afer
TTGAACCACCAGCCATCTGATTAGCAGTCAAGTGCCTTAGCCACTATGCTACCAGAGCTCCAAAAACTGTGGGAGAGAGATTCAATGGATCTACCGACTCAGGACCATGGTATTGGGGGACTCCAGACTCAATTGGCACAACAAAATACATAAAAGTTTTGTTCCTCATCCTACATTGGTGAGTAGTGATTGGGGTCTTAAAAGCTTTCAAGTGGCCATCTAAAATGCAGCTAATGGTCTCCTATCGTTGGAAGTGAAGAAGAATGCAAAAAATCAAGGACATTTGGAAGCAATCAGCCCTAGGACATGATGGCCCTTGAGACCAGAAGAAGTAGATCATGCCCATCTACCAATGCCAACCACCCAGGAATGGATCAAAACTGGAGAGCCTGGATAGAGTGTGAGGAAAAACATGGAACAAAATCCAAAACCTCAATAATGACCAGAATTACTGGTTGCATGGAATCTGGCGAGAACCTCATCACTACGGTCCTGGGATACATTGTGGGCCTGGAATAAAACTCACTCGCAGGGACTGACTCTCAGCCCAATAGTAAACAAGATGTACATGCTGACCACTCAACCCAGGGTTACACACCCACATACTCTATGGAGATGCATCCCTTAGAGCAATAGACCACAAGGCATCAGAGGGGCAACATTCATTCCCACAGAGGAAATGCAGGACACACATTAGTGCATAATTATGAGGAACACAGTGGGTGGGTTACTGGGCAGGGAGTGGAGGAGACTGAGTTAGGTTTGGGGATGGTAAATGGGGAGTGAATCTAAATGTACATGAAATATTGAATGTAAAACAAACTCTGCTCTGTAAACTTGCACCTAAAGCACAATAATAATAAAAAAAAAATGATGACCATAATTAATACCACAAAAACAACAAACAAGACTCTCACTTCCTCTCACTCTGAATCACATTTTCTATCAACCATTTTTTCTTCAGTGGAGGAGTATAAAATTGATATATAATTTTTTTATTATGTTTTATCATGTTAATTACTAGTGATATTAATTGGTTCATCATATATTTATTGGCGACATTTCTACTTTGAATCCCTGTTTATGTGTTCATTTTTATGTAGTGCTTTTTTTATTAATTATGGGAATTCTTTATGCAATATTGATATTAATCTCTTGCTTTACATATTGAAAATAATTCATTAAGTGTGTGAGTCTTTTTTTTCTTTTTAAATAAGTTTTAAAAATGTGATAATGCTATAATGCTGTATGTATTCCTTCCTTCTCCATGTTTTTTTTATTATAATAAAGAATCCCTTTCCATTTCTACCACCAAATTGTAACCCATTTTTCTATACCTTCTTTTAATATTTCATAGATTTTTTTTTACATATAGATATTTATTATATCAGAATTTCATGCTTGTGAATTTGTGGGAAGTAGGGAACTGATATTTTTCCAAGTGTATGGGCAAAAGTAAGTACATTTATTATGGGAAGAACATTCTTCCAATCCAAGAAAATCTCATTCAATGTTAATGGATAAATATCATATGGAAGAAAGAATTTATCTTTTATCTGAGCTTTATATCATTTTGTATTACATAAAATTTATATAAAGTGCTGAATTCTAATTGATCAACCTAAGCATAAATCTGTATCTTATGAAAGTGTAGCTGTTATTATTTTTTTACCAAGGCTTAGGTAGAATTTAAACAACTTTAGTACTCAGGTCATGAGAAATAAGAATCCAAAAACCCTCAGCAGTGGCCCAACAGAGATTTGTGTTGATTTATAGTGCCCTCATTCTTAGTATTTACATTGCACAGTGGAGAAGAATGGACAGACTGATGAGTTATATATGAAAAGGAAAGACCTGAGCCTTTAGCCTAAAGAAGAGAAATCTCAGAGGATTCATCCAAGCCATCTTCAAATATTTTAGATAATGCCATATATAAAGAGAATACACCAGTGACTACAAACTAGAAAAAAGTAGCATTTGTTTTAATGAGATTGATAGCTATTTAATAGCTAAAACTGACTAGGTTCCAATCACTGAAGGAAACACTGTATTTTATTTATAACATGGGAAGATAGGAGCACAATTAGTAACTTGGTTGGCAGATGATAAGGCAAAGAAGAATAAAACCAAAACTGACCAACAGAGCTTGGGCATAATGGGTGCATATTGACAAGGGCGGGGGTAAAGGAGGCAACAGAGCTTCTAACACAGGCTGGTTGGCCATCCTTCAGAGCATACAAAGGACTAGGATAGGACAGAAGGTGGAAGGTTAGACTAATTCATCATTTTTATGATGCCTTATTTAATTCTGTGCTAAATCACTTGCAACATCCATGCCCTGATAGAAATGAGATTATGCAAATATGGACAAAGGATTTTTAAGATGAAATATATAGAGAGTGAAAGATTTGGATACCATATGGATGGTGTTTTGTAATTTCTGTAGGTCATCATACGCGTGCTTCCAAAGGTAGACCAATGACAGCAAGCAAGTAGAGGTGCAAAACCCAAGAAGCTAAAGGCTGTGAGATGGAGAAGAAAAATTATTGACATTCTAGAACCTAAAACTTCTAGATACTAAAAACCACCTTCACTACTATTTGCTGTCAATCTGTATATTGAACTGTCAGTACATGAATAAGCATTTAAGTAGCTGATATTTGTATGTTGTTTTGTTCACTTTGATTCTTATTTACAGATGTTCTTAAACTTGTCTCAAGCAACAATAGATACTCTACACAAAGTATTGGAAACAAAATATGTTTTAGGTCACATCATATCACCTGAACTTCTAGTTAAGCAAACTGAAGAGAATCGTGTATTTTTCCAAAGAGTTTCAACATATTTAAAGACTAGAAAGTCAATCTTGTGGTAGAATAGGAGATTATGAAATAATGTCCCTGGTTATCAGTTCATTTCATGAACCTGGTGTAAGTATTTGCAGAATATTATATCATTGTTCACTTTTATAGACACTAATAAAATTGATGTGGGATTAACTATGACACACATTAAGTATTTCATTTATAACATGGGAAGATAGGAACATAATTAGTAACTTGGATGACAGGTGACAAGGCAAAGAATAATAAAAGCAAAACTGACCAACAGAGCTAGGGCATAATGGGTGCATATTGACAAGGGCAGGGGTAGAGGAGACAACAGAGCTTCTGCAAGGAATCCTCATGGCTAATATTATCACTGACATTTTCATATAGAGAAACAGAAATACAGAAAGGTCATTGATCTGCCAGGAACAGAGGTCTGCTTTCTTGATTTTCTCTATTATCTCTTCTTGCATAACTCAGTCTGTCTAACATAAGACACAGGACAACAGAAAGAAATAGACAGGAAGAAAACTGTGTTCAGTTTCTCATTAAGAGTCTGTAAAGGTCAGATAATGACAGGAAGAGTTTTGACATTTTTCCAAATGATTATATGGAAGGCACTCAAAGAAAAACTACTTAGCCTCAGTTAAAGAAAGAAAATGTGGAGAATATGGCTGAATCTTTGTTGTTGTTGTTGTTAAGTGCCGTTGAGTCGTTTCCGACTCATAGCGACCCCATGCACAGCAGAACGAAACACTGCCCGATCCCGCGTCAGCCCCACAATCCCTGCTATACTTGAGCCCATCATC
>NW_006922405.1:477177-486280 GCF_000298275.1 Orycteropus afer afer
ACCTTCCTTCCGAGGAGTGGCTGGTGGGTTTGAACCACCAGCCTTCTGGTTAGCAGTCAAGTGCCTTAGGCACTATGCTACCAGAGCTCCTACTTAAACATACGTCATCAAATTACTATGCAATCCCTATCATAAACTAAGTATTTCCTGATCCATCAAGCAACATCAAGCAATAAATTTGGTCATTCCTTCACAAGTGGAAGTAGTATATACAAGATCAGGTTCAAGAAGGTACTGAAGGCACAAGTTACATGAAGAAGTGGGCTAAATGCTCATATTCCCTACTCCTGATACATTATCTTGTATTTTCCATCTACACTGATGGCCTTTGTGAGAATTATCCAACAATCAGTTGACTGAGAAAAACAAAACTTAGACTTGTTTTAAGGATGAAATGCATGTGAATGTAGGTACTACCTGAAGGTGGACAGATATGGACAAATATAGTAGTACTGCATCCATAGTTTCCCCTTGTTCTGTTAATACCATACGTTCCTGGTCTGTGTATAGGTTCCTTGTGAGCACAATTAAGTGTTCTGGAATTTCCATTATTCTCAATGTTATCCATAATTTTTTATGATCCATATGGTCAAATTCTTTTGCATAGTTAATGAAGTACAACTAAATATCTTTCTGGTATTCTCTGCTTTCTGCCAAGATCCATAAGACATCAGCAATGATATCCTTTGTCCCACAGCCCTTTCTGAATCCAGCTGGCATTTCTCCTGAAATGGATGAATATTGACCAATTCTTTTTGATACTCTGTGTATTTCTTCCATCTTCTTTTTTATGTTTCCTGCATCATTCAGTATTTTGCCCATAGAATCTTTCAACTCAAGGCTTGAATTTTTTTCTTCAGTTATTTCATCTTGATAAATGCTGAGTGTTCTTTCAGTTTGGTTTTCTAACTCCCAATCTTTTAATATTTCATTATAATAATTGACTTTGTCTTTGTGAGCTTCTCTTTGAAATCTTCTATTCGGTATGTTTATCTTGTCATTTCTTCCATTCACTTTAGCTACTTTCCTTCCATTCAAGAGAGTTTCTGAGTCTCCTCTGACATCCATTTCAATATTTTCTTCTTTTTCTATATTTTTAATGACCTTTTGCTTTCTTCATATATGATGTTCTTGATGTCATTACACAAGTTATCTGCTTTTCAGTCATTGCTGTTCAAGGTGTCAAATCTATTCTTTAAGTGGTCTCTAAGTTCAGGAGGGTTGTAATCAGGTCATATTTTCGCTCTCATGGGCTTATTTTAATTGTCTTCAGCTTCAATTTGAACTTGCATATGAGCAATTAATGATTTGTTGCACACTCAGCTCCTGGTCTTATTTTGGCTGAAGATATTGAGCTTATCCATTGCCTCTTTCCACAAATGTAGTCCATGTGATTCCTGTGTATTCCATCAGGTGAGATACATGTGTACAGCTTCCATTTACATTGTTGAAAAAGGTATTTGCAATGAATAAGCCATTGATCTAACAAAATTCTATCATGTGATCTCTAGCATCATTTTTATCACCAAAGTCATGTTTTCCACCCATTGGTGATCTTCCTTGTTTCCAACTTTTGCATTCCAATCACCAATAATAATTCACAATTTTGATTGCATGTTTGCTGAATTTCAGACTGCAGAAATTGGTAAAAATCTTCAATGTCCTTGTCTTTGGCTTTGGTCATTGGTGCATAAATTTGAATAATAGGAGTAGTAACTTGTCTTCCTTGTAGGTGTATGGATATTATTCTCTCACTGACAGAATTTTACCTCAGGACAGATCTTGAAACATTTTTTTGTGATGGTGAATGCCATGCCATTCCTCTTCAGTTTGTCATTACTGGCACAGAAGAATATATGATTGTCTGATTCAAAATGACCAAAAACTGTCCATTTCAGCTCACTAATGCCTAGGATATCAATCTTTATGCATTCTATTTCTTTTTGACACCTTCCAGTTTTCCTACATTCATACTTCTTACATTCCATGTTCTGATTATTAAAGGATATTTGAAACTGTTTCTTCCCATTTTGTATCAGCCACATGAGTAAATGGAGGTCCCAAAAGCTTTACTCTATCCATGCCATTAAGGTCCACTCTACCTTTTGCAGCAAGGGAGTGAAACAGGGTTGTATCTTATCATCATACTTATTAATCAGTATGCTGATCAAATAATCAGAAAAGCTGGACTATATGAACAAGTGCCATCAGGATTGGAGGAAGACTCCTTAAAAACCTAAGATATGTAGATGACACAACCTTGTTTGCTGAAAGTGAAGATGGTTTGAAGCATTTACTGATGGAGATTAAAGACTACAATCTGGTGTATGGATTACACCTCAACATAAAGAAAACAAAAATCCTCAGAACTGGACCAATAACCAGCATCACAATAAATGGAAAAATGATTGAAGTTGTCAAAGATGTTGTATTATTTGGATCTACAATCAACACCAATGGAAACAGCAGTCAAGAAATCAGAGCATGTACTGCACTGGGAAAATCTGCTGTAAAAGACCTTTCTAAAGGTTTATATATGGAAGGAAACTTTCTTTGTTGATTACCAGAGGTAGGAGGGGACAGGAGAGAACACTGCTGGATGGGTAGAGATGAGTATTGATTTGGGTGAAGGGAAAGGCAATATACCAAATGTGAGTGATCAGTACAGTGGCATTGAGGAAGAGGAAGTCATAGAGAGGTCCATGGGAGGTACAGAGAACAAAGATGAACTATTTTGCACATACAGCACTGCAATGTCAGTGATGGCAAACATTGATATGGATGGTGGATAGATGGGTGGGCAGGCTGAAAAATTAGATATGTCTATACAAGGGGTAGGGGCTCGGGCAGCACAGTGCCTAAGGCACTTGACTGCTAACCAGAAGGTTGGTGGTTCAAACCCACCAGCCACTCCTTGGAAGGAAGGTTGGGCAACCTACTTCAGTAGTGATACTGCCTTGGCAACCCAAGGAGGGTCACTATGAGTCGGGGCCAACTCGATGGCACGTAACAACAACAACAACATACAGGGGGTAGTTTGCAAATGACTATGTATAGGGTTGACAGACAATATTTCTACAAGTGTAAGAATTTCCAGGTATATAGTAGAGCTGACAAAGGACAAGGTTGCACTCACTTCTTGGCCACAGCCAGCTACCCAAAAGGAGTGAGTAGCTGGACATGTAGGCTTGGGACCATGGTCATGGGGATGCCAAGCTCAGTTGCCATAACACAAAAACATTATTCCACATCCTGCTTTGGAAAGTAGTGACTGGGATCTTAAAAGCTTGCAAACAGCCCTCTAGATGCAACAATGGGTCTCTTCTCATCCAGAGCAAAGAAGAATGAAGAAAACCAAAGACACATGGAAACAATTAGTCCAAGGGACTGATACACCATGTGATCCACAGCTTATATGACTGTGAGATCAGAACTAGATGGTGTCCAGCTACCAATGTCAACCACTTGGAGGGGGATCTATGTAGGAGATCCTGAATAGAGTGGAAGAACAATGTGGAACAAAACTCAAAATCATTAAAAAAAAAAAAAAAAAAAACAGGACCAGATTTACTGGTCTGATAGAGACTGTTGAAACCACTGAGACTATGGCACATAGGTGTCCTTCTGATCTGGAATTGAATCCACTCCTGTGGCTTCCAGTCAAACAAGAGACAGGTATGTGAGCTGAACATTTACATTAGGTAAATACACTCTTGAGAAGATCAATCATGGGAGAATAGGAAGGCTGTGTATGAACAGGGAGATAGCTCAGAGGGCAGGAGTGCATGGAAAGGAAGGACACAGAGAAGAGGTGACTATGGGGAGAAAGTGGGAATAGAGCTGTTGCATTGTGGGAAATTGCAGTCAATGTCATGAGACAAGGTGTATGTGAACTGCTGTATGGAAAATGAATTTGCTCCATAAACTTTCACCCAGATCACAATAAAAATTTTCTAAAAAAGAGAGATTTTTAAGATGCTGAAGAGCAAAGACGTCTGTTTGAGGACTGAGGTGTGCCCAACCCATGCCGTGGTATTTTTAATTGTCTCATATTCATGTCAAAACTGGACAATGAATAAGGAAGACCAAAGAAGAGTTGAAGAATACTGAAAGTACCCTGGACTGCCAGAAAAACTAACAAATCTATCCTGAAAGAAGTGCAGCTGGAAAGCTCCTTGAAAACTAGAATGGCCAGACTTCCTCTCACTTACTTTGGTCATGTGTCAGAATGGACCATTCTGTGGAGAAGAATATCATGTTTGGTAAAGTGGAGGGTCAGCAATAAAGAGGAAGGTCCCCAACAAGTTTGACTGACACAATAGCTATAGCGATGGATTGTGGGGCTGGCGCAAGACAGAGCATGTTTCCTTCTGTTGTAGATGGAGTCACTATGATTCAGAGCCGATTAGACAACACCTAACAACAAAACATTGTACTGCATCCACTTTCTGGGACATCACTGAAATGCAGTATAAGGGGATATCCTCCCAGTGGGCAGAATTTTGAGCAGTGTACCTAGTTATCTATTTTTTTTGTAGAAAGATAAATCATCAGGTGTGCAACTGTATACAAATTCATGGGTTCTAGCCAATATTTTGGCTGTATAGTCAGGGACACGGAAGGAAACAGGATTGGAAAAGTGGAATGGAACATGATTGGCAAAGAAGTTTGAGGAAGAGGCATATGGATAGATTTTTCTGATTGGGCAAAGAAAAAGTGAAGATATTTGTGTCCCCATGTAAATGCTCACTGAAGGGTGACCTGAGCAGAAGTTCATTTTAATAATCAAGAATATAGCATGATCCATTCTATGGATACCAGTCAGTTTCTTTACCCTGGCTCTCCTTTCATTGCCCAATGGGTTCATGAGAAAAGTGGTTATGGTGTCAGGGATGAAGATTATATATGAGCTCAGTAACATGGACTACCATTCACCAAAGCTGAGCTGACTACAGCCACTGCTAAGTGCCCGTTCTGATAAAAAATAACATTGAGTTCCAAATATGGTACCATCCATGGAGTAATCAGGTGACTACCAAGGGGCAGGTTGATTATATTTGGACTGTTTCCATCATGGAAAGGGCAGTGTTTTGTTCTTAATGAATATACATTAACTCTGGGTATGGATTTGCCTTCCCTGCATTCAGTACCTCTTCCTAAACTACCACCAGGGACTTATAGAATACTTAAGCACTGTTACGATATTCCATACAGCATAGTTTCTCATCAAAGAACCCACTTCATAGCAGCTGAATGCAGCAATGGTCCCATTCTCATGGAATTCACTTATCACATTTCCCATCATGCTGAGGCAGCTGGCTTGATAGAATCATGGGATGGCTTTTAAAACTCGATTATGGTACCTGTTGGGCAGCAACACCTTGAAGGCTTGAGGAAATGATCTTGAGGGAGCTGTATATACTCAAAACCAGCATCTAATATATGGTGCTGTTTATCACATAGCCAGGACTTGCAGGAGTAGAATTTTGAATAAGACAACCCACTATTACGTCTAGTGATCCACAAGGAAAATGTTTGCTTTTTATCCCTGTGACTTAATACTCTGCTTCTCTAGAAGACTTGTTTCAAAAGAGAATGCTTCCACCAAAAGACATAACAGCAATTCCACTGATCTGAAAGTTATATTAGCACTCAGTCATGTTGGGCTTCTCATGCCTCTGAATCAACAGATAAAAAAGGCAGTTATTGTACCCAATGTTTTCATTAGGCCTGATTACCAAAAGGATCCTGATTATACAATGGAGTTAAGGAAGACAATGTCTGAAATACCGGTGACCTCTTAGTGTGTTTCTCAGTACTACCATGTTGTGTGATTAAGTGGATAACTACAACAGCCTGATTAAGGATGGACTACTAATGAGCTAGGCCCTTCTGGAATGAAGGTTTGGGTCATCCCAAGCAAAGAACCATGATCCACTGAAGTGATTGATGAGGTGATTTTTATAACTACCTTCTTCCATTACCCATTCCAGTGGGTAATGGAAGAAGGTAGTTATAAAAATGAATTATGACAGTGTGATTGGTTGCAAAAGTGAGGACTGTAATTGTTCTGAGTGTTTAATTTGTTTTGAATATATTTATGCATGTGTATGTGTATGTTTGTATATATTAAGCAATTATCTTTGTTATATATAAGATGTGTTAACTTTATGCCATCATATTACTACTCATAATTTAAAAAAAAAGAAAAACTATAGCTGGATAGCCCCTTACCATGATAATATTTATATCAACTCTAATGCTAACATTAGGCTTTGTTATGGCTCACAAAAGGAAATCACATTAAAGTTAGGAAAAGACAAGTCTTCTTACACTCAAAATTATTGCTTTTGTTTCTAATTTTACCAAAAATAATAGCCAAATAATTTGGCAAAAATTGGAAAGGGTAAGATTAAACTATTACTCCTAGCATTTTAAATTATTCTAAAATTGAAGTTTGCAACAGAACCTACTAAAAATCACTACCAACAATAAGAATTTTCAATAAAGTAATATGGCACAAAATAAATACAAAGAATTCAGTTCCATTGATATATAAAACATAAACCCTTTAGAAGATATAAAACCAAAACAGATCAAACTCTCTGCCATTGAGTCAGATCCAACTCATAGCGTCCCTGCCTTGGGTTTCAGAGGCGGTATCTCTAGTGAAGTAGATTGCCTCGTCTTCCTTCTGAGGAAGGGGTGGTGGGTTGGAACCACCAGCCTTCTGGTGAGCAGTCAAATGCCTTAGGCACTGAGCCACCAAAAAAAAAAAGTTGTCATGTACATTTGCAACACAACAATAAAATACAGATAATCCCAAACTTACGGCTGGATTCTGTTCCAAATAACTTATCATGAGTATGTGTGATGTAAATTGAAAACCTCATTTTCTTTTTTTTTTTTAAAGTCTCATTATTATTGCCTTTTGTGATCAGTATGTTTATAAATACAAATTTTTACTTGTCTTTGAGGGTTGACATGAGAATAATAACTTCAACAAATTACACATTGCAACATTGTATATAGTATATATTACTAAAAATGGGATGTACAAAAAAAAAGAAAGTCATAAGCGAGGTTCATGATAATTCAAGTACATTGTAAGGAGTTCTGGTGACATAGTGCTTAAGGCATTTGACTGCTAACCAGAAGGCTGGTGGTTCAAACCCACGAGCCACTCCTGGAAAGGAAGATTTGGCAATCTACTTCCCTAGACATAACCACCTCAGAAACCCAAGGAGGGGCCACTGTGAGTTGATTTGACTCTACGGCAGTGAGTTTTGAGTAACTATGTTATTTTTTCCCTCTTTTTGGTTTGTTGTTGTCCTAATTTGCCAATTGATGTCTCTGGTTCAATTTTTACAATCTTGTAATCTTATTTTAGTTTGGATACTTCCATAACTTGGCTGATTTCTGGATTATGTCATCATGTGCATTAATGGTTGGTTGTTGTTTTTGTCTGTCCGAGGGAATCCCTTTACTATCTCTTGTAACATTGGTCTGGTTTTAACAAATTCCCTTAATTTCTGCTTATCTGGAAATGTCCTAATTTCACCATCATATTTGAGGTACAAGTTTTCTTGGTATATAATTCTTGGTTGGAAATTTTTCTCTTTCAGGGTTTTATACATATCATCCTATTGCTTTCTCACCTGCACGGTTTCTGCTGAGAAATCAGAGCTTAGTCTTATTGGTTTCCCTTTGTAGGTAACTTTTCATTTTCTCCTGTGCTATTTTTAGGATTCTTTCTTTGTCTTTGGTTTTGGTGAATTTGATGATGATACGTCTTGGTGATTTTCTTTTGGAGTCTATCATGTTTGAGTTGGAGTTTGTTGGACTTCCTGGATGGATATATTCTCATCTTTCATCATATCAGGGAAATTCTCATCCAACAAATCTTGGACAACTTTCTCAGTGGTATACTTTTTCTCTTCCTGTTCTGGAAATCCAATTACATGTAAGTAATTCCTTTTGATGGTATCCCACAAAAATCTTAGGCTTTCTACATTTTGTTTTAATATTTTTTTTTTCTGATTGATTCATTTCCAAAGATGTATTCAAGTACTTGTCTTCAATCTCATTAATTCTGTCTTCCATTGATTTGATTCTGCTCCTTTGTCCTTTCAATGTGTTACCTATTTCTGAAAATTTAGTATTAATCTTTTGGATTTCTGTCTGTAGAGTTTGTATCATTTCTAATTTTTCACTTGTTTTGTCATTATGTTCTTTTATTTTCTTCTGAAATTGTTCTAGTGTTTTGTCTGTGTCTTCTTTAATTTTGTGTTTTCCTTGACCTGTCTCTCATTCCATTGAAGGTACCTAAATATAATTCTTTTGAATTCCTTATCAGAGAGTTCCAATGCTGCTTCTTCCTCAGGGATGTGTTCTGGGTCTGTAACTTGTTCTCTTGTTTCTACTGCTTTATCTTGCCTCTTTGTGTGGTCTGTGATAGTCTGTTGTCTCTGAGACATTGTGACTTTGTTGTATTTAAGTGGTGATTTTATGTTGGAGAGATTCATTCAAGATTTCCATTTTATCTATATCTATATCTATATCTATATCTATATCTATATCTGAGCTTTGTTTGCTCAGTGCTTAAGACATTTGACTGCTAACCAGAAGGCTGCTGGTTCAAACCCACAAGCCACTCCTCAGAAAGTAGGTTGTGCATCCTACTTTCATAGTGATACTGCCTCAGAAACCCAAGGAGAGGTTGCTATGAGTCGAATCCAACTCTATGGCAGCATGTTATGTTTTTGTTGAGTAAGCAGGGTACTGTGCTCCTCTATTCACTATTTGGCAGCACTTATGCACTCAAAACCTGTCTCCTGGTGGGTGTGATAGAGAATGAGAGTGGCTGCACACATCTCTGTTAACTGTTTGTGAGGAGTACTTAAAGGTGAGGCAGGATCTTATTGGTGGTCATGTATCATTGGCTAGTTGGTGCAGAAAGAAGTGGTGGCTCTCACTCAGTTAAGTGGAGCTTCCAGAGGTGTGAGTTTGGTTGGGTTGTATAGGCTAAGTTGCTGTCTCCCACTCAGGTAATCAAAAACAGCAATCATAAAACCATCAAAAAAATAAAAACAAGAGGACAAAA
>NW_006922405.1:487435-493682 GCF_000298275.1 Orycteropus afer afer
ACTGCCTCAGCAACCCAAGGAAGGGTCGCTATGAGTTGGGTCCAACTCGATGGCACATAACAACAACAACAACAACAACAACAATGACACTTGGCAATATCCAAGTGATCCATGACATAACTGACAGACTGTAGCTCCATAAGTCTCCTTTTTCAGTGTTTTCATGCAGGTTCTTCTACTAGTTGGAGTTTAGTCCCCTTTTATATCCATCTTTTCATAACCCAGGGCTTCAGGATTATCTTCTGTATCTGTGTTCATTGGTTCCTCTCTTCTTTGTTGAAGAGGGTCTGTATATTATTTGTCTGCCTGTTCTGCCATCTAACCAGAAGTCCTCAGATTTGTTAGTTCTTTTAGAAATTCATTGTACTCTCAGTATTCTTCACCAAAACAACAACTCAAAAGCATCAAATTTTCTTCAATCTTCCTTATTCATTGTCCAGCTCTCACATGCATAAGATGTGACTGAAAATACCATGGCTTGGGTGAGATGCACCTTGGCCTTCAAGGAGACATCTTTGTTCTTCAGTACCTGAAAGAGGTCTTTTGCAGCAGATTTGCAAATCAACTGATGTCTTGACTGCTGTTCCTATTAGTGTTGATTGTAGAACCAAGTAATATGAAGTGTTTGACAACTTCAATCTTTTCTCCATTTATAGTGATAAATGGAGATCCATTTGTGAGGATCTGATCCATTTGTGAGGATATTTGTTTTCTTTATATTGAGGTGTAATCCATAATGCAGACTATAGTCTTCAATCTTCATGAGTGTTAAATACCTTTAAAAAACCAAAAAAACTGAAATAAATAGAAACACAAATAGGGTTCTTATAGGATAGGAAATCTGAAAAAAAAAAATAAGATACCAATTCTCCCTTAGTTATTTTATAGTTTTAACATGATAGCAATGATACTATCTTGCTTGGTTTTTCTTTTGTTTTGCAGCTAATCAATGTTTCTAAAGTTCAAGTAGAAAAATAACAGAAATATCAGAGAGACAGGCTTCATCCTGTTGTGTATTAAAATAATTATAAACCCTTATTAATTTTTCTAGCATTGTATCATGAACAGAAATGAAGACCAAGAGAATAGAATAGCAATTCCATAATTATATTAAGTACATTAAGAATCTAGATTATGAAACACAACATACTTACTCAGTGAATAAGATATAGGTAATTCAATAAATGTGTACCTTTGGAATACATCTAGAATCTAATAACTCACTTCCAGCACTATCACTTTAGTTCAAGCTGTCATCATCTCTCAGTTGGATTTGTACATTAGCCATCTAACTTGTTTCTTACTTCCATCCTTTCTCCATATGTTCTATTCACAACAACAACTAGATGAATCCTTTAAAATATACTTCAAATCATGTCATTCTTCTGCTCAAATTCCTCAGTAGATTTCCATTTCACTCAGGATAGAAGCCAACATCTTTTACATAATCTACAAGGATCTATATATTTTTGTTTCCCTTTGCCTCTCTAACATTAAATTCTACAAGTGTTAGACTCTCCAATTCTGTTCCAGTTATACTGGTCTCCTTGTATTTCTGCAAAACATGAGATATTCTTCCACCTAAGAAATTTTGCATTGGTAATTCCTTCTACCTGAAAATCATTTCCTCTATATATTTTCTTGGATTACTCCCTCTTCTTCAAATTTTTGCCTAAATGATCTCCTGTCAACCCAGTGTATCCTGGCTACCATTTTCATTTTATTTTCCAGCTACTTTATTTGATGCAAAACATTAAATAATAATTTATCTTTTATAAAATAAATAATATTTTATTTTATTTTAAGGTAAGGCAATTTTCACCATATAACTTATACAGATTGCTTTTTCTTTTTCAATTCACCTCTATATTAATATCATTTAGAATAATGCTGGCATATTGTCATTAAGATGAGAAGAAACAGGTGCAAAAATCCGTAATCAGAACATGGAATATATGAAGTATGAATCTAGGAAAATTGGAAGTTGTCAAAAATGAAATGCAATGCTTGAAGATAGATATCCTGGACATTAGTGAGCTGAAATATATAGTATCGGTCATTTTGAATCAGACAATCATATAGTCAACCATTCCAGGAATGACAAATTGAACAGGAATAATGTTACATTCATTGTTATAATGAACATTTCAAGATCTCTTCTGAAATACAATGCTGTCAGTGATAGGGTAATATCTCTATTCCTATAAGGAAGTACAAGACGTTCTGTTGGCATAGTGGGTAAAGCATAGGAATACTAACTAGAATGTTGGCAGTTCAAATTCACCAGCAGCTCTACAGGAGGAACATGAGGCAATCTACTTCCATAAACATTTACAGCCCTGGAAACCCAACAGGGGTTGCCAAGAGACAGAATCAGCTCAATGGCTGGTTTTTTTTTTTTTTTTTAACAAGGAAGAACAATTGATACAATTATTATTCAAATGTACAAACCAAGCATTGCAGTGGAAGATAAAGAAACTGAAATTGATCAAACATTCAATCGAGATACATTGGTAATTACTGGTGATTGGAATGTGAAATTTGGAAACAAAGAACAAGGATCAGCAGTCAGAAAATATGACCATGTTGATAGAAATGACATTGGAGATTGCATGATAGAATTTTGTAAGTCCAACAACATATTCATTGCAAATACCTTTTTCCAACATCATAAGCTGTGACCATACATTTGGGCCTCACCAGAGGGAATACACAGGAATCAAATTTGAGTCCATCTGTGGGTAGAGATGATGGAAAAGCTCCACATTATCATATAGAACAAGGCCAGTGGCCAACTGTGAAACAAACTATCATTTTTTTTTTTTTTCATTTTCTAGTGGAAGCTGAAGAAAGTGCAAACAGATCCATGAGAGCCAAAATATGATCTTGATTATATCCCACAAGAATTTAGAAACCATCTCAATGTATCGGATGCATTGAACATCTATGATTGAAGACAAGATGAGTTCTGGTATTAAAGGAAGGACTAAATATATGAAGAAAGCAAAAGACAATTAAAAAAAAAAAAAAAAAAAGACAGGGAAAAAAGAAAGCACCAAACTGGATGTCAGAAGAGATTGTGATACTTGCATTTGAACATAGAGCAGCTAAAGCTAATGGAAGAAATGACGAATAAAAGAACTTCACAAAAATTTCAGAGGACAGCTGAAGAAAACAAAGTATTATAATGAAATGTTCAAAGACCTGGGATTAGAAAAAAATATGGGAGAAAACTTTTTACATTTCTCAAGCTTAAAGAACTGAAGAAAAAAATTAAGCCTTGAGGTGCAACACTGAAGGATTTTATGGGCAAAATATTGACTGATGCAGAAAGCATTAAAAGAAGAGGGAAGGGATACATAGAGCCAATATTCTGAAAATAATTGATCAACATTAAACTGTTTCAGGAGGTAGCATATGAACATGAACTGATGGTATTGAAGGCCAAGGTACATTGAAGGGTGTGATGAAAAAAAAAAAAAAAGTCTACAGGAAATAAGAGTACTGATTGAGATGTTTCAGCAAACAGATGCATGCTGGAAGTGCTCACTCACCTGTGACAAGAAATTTGTGCCAAACAGTTATTTGGCTAAATGACTGGAAGGGATCCTTATTTGTGCCATATTCAAAGAAATGCACATGCAAGAGAATGTTGAATTAATTAATTAATTAATACCACCCACAAGTAAAATTTTGGTGACAATAATTTTTAAATGTTTATTGCAATATATTGACAGGGACTTCCAGGAGTTCAAGCTGGATTCAGAAGAGGATGTAGAATGAGGAATATCATTGTGGATGTTAGATTGATCTTAGCTAAAAGTGCAGGATATCTGCTACAGGGGCAAAGAGCTGGCATCTTCTGACCTCCTCTAACACCACAAGAGGAGGACAGAATCATCATCAGCCCAAGGCCTGTTCTGATGAGGCCAGACATGCTGTCACCCTTCAGCCCTCTTACTAACCTTGACACCAACCATTCCTCCACCTCTCTGCTGGGTTCAATAATTTGCTGCAGTGGCCACACAGAACTCACACATTATGAGGTTTATTAGGGAAGCAACAGGCTACAATTCAAGTTCAGGAACATGCTCAGTCTCTCTCAGCTCACTGTCTCTCTCAGCTGGCTGTCTCTCTCAGTCACTCAGTAGCACATCTCTCTCTCAGCAGTGTGTCTATCCCATGTCTCTCTCTCAGCAGTGTATCTTTCTCACATCTCTCTCTCAGCAAGTTCTTCTCTCTCAGCAGTGCATCTCTCTGCCGTCTGAGAGACACCTTCTGCCTCTAGGAGGGCTCCTTTTGAGCCTGGAAGAGTGGCCCAAACCTACCAATCCCAACATCAGAGTTCTACACACCTGAGAGAGAGAGAGAAATTTCCCATAAGATTACTTCATGCTGCCTCAGGTAGATAACTTTTATAAAAACTATAGCTAGAAAAGCCACACCATGTAATTTACTACACCATTAATACCAAAAAGACATTTACCTGTGTTTTGTTGACTATGCAAAGACATCTGACTGTGTGGATCATAACAATTATGCAAAACATTGTGAAGAATGGGAATTTCAGAACACTTAATTGTGCTCATGAGTAAACTCTACATAGACTAAGAGAACAGAACAAGGGGATATTGCATAGTTAAAATCAGGAAAGGTGTGCATCAAGGTTGTATTCTTTTACTATATTTATTCAATCCATACACTGAGAAAATAATGCAAGAATCCAGACTACATGAAGAAGAACATAATAGTAGGACTCGAAGAAGATTCATTAACAACCTAGGATATTCAGATTACACAACTTTGCTTGCTAAATGGGAACAAGACTTGAGGCACTAACTGATGAAGATCAAAGACTTCAGTCTTCAGTGTGGAAGAAAGAAAACAAAAATCCTCAAAACTGGATCAATAAGCAGCATCATAATAAAAGGTAAGATTGAGGTAGTAAAAGATTCCATTTTAGTTGGGTACAAAATCAATACCCTTGGAAACCAAACAATGGTTAAGAAATCCATTATTGTAAAAAGTCAAGGGAAGTATTACACATGGAAGGCAATTTTCTTTGTTCGTACTAGGGATGGGAGGGGAAGGGAGGGAAAACAGATGAATAACAAGACAGGTTTGATATGCACGAAGGGCTGGTGATATAGATATAGATATAGACATAGATAGAGATAGAGATAGAGATATAATGGTTGTATTGCTTTGGGAAAATCAGGTGCAAAACACCTTTTGAAGACTAAACTCCACCTGACCCAAGCTATGGTATTTTCAATCGCTTCATCTGCATGTGAAACTACATAAAGAATAAGGAAGACCAAAGAACAATTGGCACCTAGGAATTGTGGGCTGACAAGGAATATTGTCAGCCGCAGGGATTCAGGTGAGGAGAGAAACTCAGCCACACCCAAAGCAGCAGTGAGAGAGAGAAGGAAAAAGAAGATAAAAAGCCTGGAACCCTGACAGAGGAGCAGTCAGCAGCAGGGATGCAGGTGAGGAGAGGGAAATCAGGCACGTGCAAAGCAGCAGTGAGGGAGAGAGGGAGGAAGGGGATAAAAAAGCCAGGAATTTGGACAGAGGAGCAGTCAGCCGCAGGGATCCACGTGGGGAGAGGAACTCAGGCATGCCCTAAGCAGCAGTGCGGGAGAACAGGAAAAAGGGGATTAAAAGTCAGGAACTCAGACAGAAGAGCAGTCAGTTGCAGGGATGCAGGGGAAGAGAGGAACTCAGGCACATCCAAAGCAGCAGGGCATCAGAGTGGGAGCAAAGGGATTAAAAAGCCTAAGAATCTGGACAGAGGAGGAGTCAGCTGTAGGGACCCATGTAAGGGTGGTACAAGAGGTTTCCAACAGGGAGGCAAACTGGTCTGTCGGTTTGTCCTACCGTGGTGATGTGTTGATGTCAGTTTTGAGGCTGAGCTACTGGTGTTTCTAACCCAGTGGGGTGCACATGGTGCACAGGTATCAGCCCAGCTTACAGACTGAGACAGACTAGGAAGAAGGAAGAGGCCGTCCACTTCTCAAAGAATTGGCCAGGGGAAACCTTATGAATAGCAAAGAAGCAGTGTTTGATACATTACAGCACAACTTTATGAATAGTCCGGTTAGTTTAGAAGGCTCTCAAAATAGGACTGGGAAAGAGCTGCATCATCTGAATAAATCCAGCCTTACTTCTATGGATAAGGTAAAGCTTTCAACACCCCCATTTGCTGATGTGGCACCACTCAAATTGAAGAGAAACAGCGCAG
>NW_006922405.1:496113-516199 GCF_000298275.1 Orycteropus afer afer
TCAAGTGCCGTAGCCACTATGCTACCAGAGCTCCCAGAAGAGGATGTGGAACAAGGGATATCATAGCTGGTGTCAGATGGATCTTGGCTCAAGGCAAAGAATACCAGAAAGCTGTCTACTTGTGTTTTATTGACTATGCAAAAGCATTTGATTTTGTGGATCATGACAAATTATGGATAACATTGAGAAGAATGGGAATTCCCAAGCACTTGATTGTACTTATGAGGAACCTATACTGTGACCAGGAGGCTGTCGTTTGAACGGAGCAAGGGGACACTGCATGGTTTAACATCAGGAAGGGAGTGCATCAGGGTTGTAACATTTCCCCATACATATTCAATCTATATGCTGAGTAAATAATCCAAGAAGCTGGACTATATGAAGAAAAACGTGGCATCAGGATTGGAGGAAGAATCAACAACTTGAGATACGCAGACAATACAACTTTGCTTGCTGAAAGTGAGGATGTCTTGAGGCCCTTACTGATGAAGGGTGAAGAATACATTTTGAAGTATGGATTAGGTCTCAATATAAAGAAAACAAAAATCCTCACAACAGGACCAACGAGCAGCATCACAATAAATGGAGAGAAGATTGACGTTATCAAAGAATTCACGTTGCTTGGTTCTACAATCGATGCCAATGGAAGCAGCAGTCAGGACATTAGACGACGTGTAGCATTGGGAAAGTCAACTGCGAAGGAACTGTTTCAAGTGCTGAGGAGCAAGGATGTCTCCTTGAGGACTAAGGTGTGCCTGACACAAGCCATGATATTTCCAATTGCCTCATATGCATGTGAGAGCTGGACAATGAATAAGGAAGACCGAAGAAGAGTTGATGCTTTTGAGTTGTGGTGCTGGCGAAGAATGCTGAAAGCCCCATGGACTGCTAAAAGAACTAACAGATCTGTCCTGGAGGTAGTGCACCCTAAATGCTCCTTGGAAGAGAGAATGGCCAGACTTCGCCTCACCTATTTTGGTCATATTGTCAGAAGGGACCATTACTTGGAGAAGGATGTCATGCTTGGTAGGATGGAGAGTCAACGAAAGAGTGGGAGGCCTTCAACAAGATGGATTGGCACAGTGGCTGCGATAATGGGCTGAAATATAGCAGGGATCATGGAGCTGGTGCAGGATCGGGCAGTGTTTCATTCTGCTGTGCACTGGATCACTGAGGCAGAAACGACTCAATGGCACCTAACAACAACAAGAAGGAATATTGAATAAAGCATGAGTGAAGAATGAATGAATTTGTCTTTGAAGAAGTAAAACCTGAATGTTCCTTAGAAGCAAGGATGGGGAGATTGCTTCTCTCGTAGTCTGGTCATATTATCAGGAGTGACAAATCCCTACAAAGGACATCATGCTAGGCAAAGTAGAGGGTCAGCGAAGAAGGGGAAAACCCTCTTTGGGATGGGTTGACTCAGTGGCTGCAACAAGGCATTCAAACATAGCAACTATTTTGAGCATGGTACAGGACTGAGCAGTGTGTCGTTCTGTTGTACATAGGATCACTATGAGTAAGGACCAACTCACTGCAGCTAACAAAAACAGGACATGGTAGGACCTCAGTAAACCTCTTCTAGTCAACAAATTTAATTCTATTCCTAATCAAAATAACCAACCCACTGTCGCTGAGTTTGATTCTACTCATAGTGATCCCTCCTTGGGTTTCTGAGGAGGTATCACTACAGAAGTAGATTGCCCAATGTTCCTTCCAAGGAATGGCTGGTGGGTTTGAATTGCCAGCCTTCTAGTTAGCAATCAAATGCCTTAGGCACTGGTAAATTAAAATGTCAATAACATATCATTATTTACTTAACAAATTGGCAAAAGTCAGAATTTAGTAACTCTAGAGAAGTAGACTTCCGGGGACTGGGGGCTGCTTTTCACTTGGGAGTGGCTCTATTTCAAGGCCAGGGCCTGAGGTAGGCGAGCCAGGACTGGGGGCTGCTTTTTGCTTGGGGGCAGCTCTTTATTAAGACTGAGGCCTGAGGTAGGCAGGCCTGGGCTTGGGGTCTGCTTTTCACTTGGGGGCAGCTGTATTTTAAGGTTGGGGCCCAAGGTAGGTAGGCTGGGGCACAGGGGTTATTTTTGACTTAGGGTTGGCTCTATTTTAAGGCCTTTGCAGGTGCAGAAGGTTTAGAAAACTAAGGGAGACGAACTCATCTGTCAGTTTGTCATCCTGTGATGGCTTACATATTGCTGTGAGGATGAAAGCTATGCCATCGGTATTGCAAAATGTCAGCACAGTTACCCATGGTGGACCATTTTTAGCAGAACTTCCAGGCTAAGGCAGACTCCAAAGAAGGAAGAGGTCATTCACTTCTCAAATAATTGGCCAGGGAAAACCTTATGGATAGCAGTGAAACACTGTCTGATATATTACTGGAAAACTTTATGAACAGCTCTGAAACGTTGTCTGATATAGTGCCAGAAGATGGGCCCATCAGGTTGGAAGGCACTCAAAATTTGACTGGGGAAGAGTTGACTCCTCAGAGTAGAGACATCCTTAACAATATGGAGAGAGTAAAGCTTTTGAGACCTCCATTGGCTGATGTGGCACAACTCAAAATGAGCAGAGACAGATGCAAACATCCATTAACAATTGGAACATGGAATGTCAGAAGGATGAATCTAGGAAATCTGGAAGATGCAAAAAAATAAAAAGGAATACATAAAAATCGATATCCTAGGCATTCATGAAGGGAGCTCTGGTAGCATAGTGCGTAAAGCACTTGACTGCTAACCAGAAGTCTGGCAGTTCATATCCACCAGCCACTCCTCAGAAGTAAGGTTGAGCAATCTACTTCCATAGTGATACTGCCTCAGAAAAACAAGGAGGGGTCGCTATGAATCAGTCCAACTTGTTGTCACATAACAATAACAATAACAACAACAGCCATTAATGAGCTGAAATGGACTGGTTTTGGCCAGTTTTATTCAGACAACCATATAATCTACTATTTTAGGGATGACAAATTGAAGAATGATGTGACATTCATTGTCACAAAGAGTGTTTCAAGATCTGTCCTGAAGTACAATGCTGTCAGTGATAGGGTAATATCCATATGCCTACAAGGAAGATAAGTTAATACTACTATTATTCAAATTTACACAACAGCTACCAAAGCCAAAGATGAGGAAATTGAAGATTTCTACAAACTTCTTCAGTCTGAAATTGATGAAACATGCAATCAAGAATATTGGGTAAATCTGCTGCAAAAGACTTCTTTCAAGTGATGAAAGCAAGGTGTGTGGAATTCAAAAGTTGGAAACAAAGAATAGTTGCTGGTAGTTGGAAAATATGGCATTGGTGATAGAAATAATGCTGAAAATCATATGATACAATTTTGCAAGCTCAATGATTTATTCATTGCAAATACTTTTTTAATCAACATAAGTGACAGCTATACACGTGGACTTCACCAGATGGAATGCACAGGAATCTGACTGACTACATCTGTGGCAAGAGACAAGAAATTCAATATCTTTGGACAAAACAAGGTCAGGAGCTGAACGTGGAATAGACCATCAACCGTTCATATACACACTCAAGTTGAAGCTGAAGACAATTAAAACAACTTCATGAGAGCCAAAATATGACCTTGACAATATCACTCCTGAATTTAGAGACCATTTAAAGAATGGATTTGATGCATTGGACACCAATGACCAAAAAGCAGGGACTTGTGGGATAACATCAAGAACATTATCCATGAAGAAAGCAAGAGGTCATTAAAATGAAAAGAAAGAAAAATACCAAATTGGATGTCAGAAGAGACTCTGAAACTTGCCCTTGAGTAGAGAGTTGCTAAGGCAAATCGAAGAAATGACAAGATAAAGGAGCTGAACAGAAGATTTCAAAAAGCAGCTTGAGCAGACAAAGCCAATTACTATAATGAAATGTGCAAAGACCTGGAATGAGAAAACCAAAAGGGAAGAATATGCTCAGCATTTCTCAAGCTGAGAGAACTGAGGGAAAAATTCAGGTCTCAATTTGCAATATTGAAAGATTCTATGGGCAAAATATTGAATGACGCAGGAAGCATCAAAATAAGATGGAAGGAATACACAAAGTCACTGTACCAAAAAGAATTGGTCGATGTTCATCCATTTCAGGAGATAACATATGATCAACAATCAATGGTATTGAAGGAAGGAGTCAAAGCTACAGTGAAGGAATTGGCAAAGAACAAAGCTCCAGGAATTGATGGAATACCCACTGAGATATTTCAACAAATGGATGCCCCACTGGAGGCACTTACTCAGTTATGCCAAGAGATTTTCAAGACAGCTACCTGGCCAACTGACTGGAGGAGATCCATATTTGTACCCATTCCTTAGAAAGGTGATCCCTCAGCATGTGGAAATTATTGAACAATATCACTAATGTCAAATGTAAGTAAAATCTTACTGAAGATAATTCCAAAGTGATTACAGCAGTATTTTGACAGAGAGCTTCCAGAAATGCAAGCTGGATTCAGAAGAGGACATGGAACTAGGGATATATTGCTGATATAAGATGGATCTTGGTTGAAAGCAAAGAATACTAGAAAGATGTTTACTCACATTCTATTGACTATGCAAAACTATTTGATTATGTGGATAATGACAAATTATGGATAATGTTGAGAAGAATGGGAATTCCAGAACACTTAATTGTACTCATGAGGAACCTATACATATACCAGGAGGCTATGTATAGGTTCATTTGAACAGAACAAGGGGATATTTCCTACTTTAAAATCAAGAAGGGAGTGTGTCAAGGCTGTACCCTTTCACCATACTTATTCAAGTTGTATGCTGAGCAAATAATCTGAGAATTTGGATACTATAAAGAAGAACATGGCATCAGGATTGGAGGAAGACTATTTAACAACCTGTCATATGCAGATGACACAACTTTACTTGCTGAAAATGAGGATGACTTAAAGCACTTACTGATGAAGATTAAAGACTACAGTCTGCAGTATTGATTACTCTTCAATATAAAAATAAGTAAATAAATGAATCCTCATAACTGGCCCAAAAAACAGCTTCATGGTGGATGTAGAAGAGATTGAAGTTGTCAAGGATTTCATATTGCTTGGCTCTAGCAGCAACACAGAGCAGTCAAGACATTAGATGATATATTGCATTGGGCAAATCTGCTGCAAAAGACTTCTTTCAAGTGATGAAAGCAAAGATGTCTCCTTGAAGACTAAGGTGCACCTAACTCAAGCCATGGAATTTTCAATCAACTCTTATGCATGTGAGAACAGGACAATGAATACGGAAGACTGAAGAAGAGTTGATGCTTTTGAATTGTAATGTTGGAGCAGAATGCTAAGAGTCCCACGGTCTGCTAAAAGGACTAACAAATCTGTCCTGGAAGAAGTGCAGCCAGAATGCTCGTTGGAAGCGAGAATGGCCAGACTTCATCTCACCTACTTTGGTCATGTTGTCAGAAGGAACCATTCCCTGAAGAAATATCATGCTTGGTAAAGTGGAGGGTCAGTGAAGAAGGGGAAGGCCCCCAACAAGATGGATATACACAGTGGCTGCATTGATCAGCTCAGGTATAGCAAGGATTGTGAGGCTGGCACAAGACTAGGCAGTATTTCTTTCTGCTGTGCATAGGATCACTGGGAGTCATATACAACTTGAAAGCACCACCAACAACAACAACAGGGAAGTAGACTTCACGAGTTGTTATGGTAGTGTAAACTGGTACAATGCGTATGGAGAGGGATTGGCAATATTTGTTAAAATGCGTTTGAATGTGTTCTTTTTTGTAGTAAGGCCACAAATGTTTGCACATGGGTGAAATGACATATGTTCAGATTGGGTTTTACTATGTTGCTGTTAAATAAAAAAGAGTAGGAAAAAACCTAAATATCAATTAATAAAGAAGTCCTTGACTAAATTATGGTGTTGATGTTGTTATTAGGTGCCACAGAGTCAGTTTCAACTCATGGCGACCCTATACACAACAGAACAAAACACTATTGGGCTGTGTACCATCCTCACAACTTTTTCTATGCTTGAGCCCATCGTTACAGCCACTGTCTCAATCCATCTTGTTGAGAGTCTTCCCCTTTTTTGCTGACACTCTAATTTACCAAGCATGATATACTTCTCCAGCGACAGGTCCTTTCTGACAACATGACAAAAGAAAATTAGTCAAAGTCTGCCCATTCTCGCTTCAAAGGAATATTCTGGCTGTTACTTCCAGGACATATTTGTTTGTTCTAGGAGTCTGTATATTTTCAACGTTCTTTGCCACCATCACAACTCAAAAGCATCAATTCCTCCACAGTCTTCTGTATTCTTTTCCAGCTTTCACATGCATATGAAACTATTGAAAATACCATGGCTTGGTTCAGGCACACCTGAGTTTTCAAAGTGATATCTTTGCTCTTAAACATTTTAAAGGGGTCTTTTACAGCAGATTTGACCAGTGCAATACATTGTTGGATTTCTTGACTGATGCTTTGTTGATTGTGGATTCAAGTAAAATTAAATCCTGTTGCTTATTGCTCCAATTGTGAGGACTATTGTTTACTTTATGATGAGGTATAGTCCATACTGAAGGCTATCGTTTTTGATCTTCATCAGTAAGTGCTTTGAGTCTTCTTCCTTTTCAGTAATCAAGGTGATAATAACATCTGCATATCACAGGTTATGAAGTCTTCCTCCAATCCTGATGTCATGTTACTCTTCATGTAAACCTGCTTCTCTGATTATCTATTCAGCATACAGATTGAATATATATAGTGAAAGGATACAACCCTGATACACATCTTTCGCACTATGCAATATCCCCTTTTTCTGTCAGAATGACTGCCTCTGGTCTATGTAAAGATTCCCCATTAGTACAATGAAGTATTCTGGAATTCCCATTCTTCACAGTGTTATCTAAAATTTGTAGTGATCCTCACAGCCAAATGACTTTGCATAGTCTATAAAACACAAGTAAACATCTTTCTAGTATTCCTTGTTTTCAGCCAAGATCCATCTGACATCAGCAATAATATCCCTCATTCCATGCACTCTTCTGAATCCCGCTTGTATCTCTGACTGTTCCCTGTCAATGCACTGTTGCAAATGTTTTCTTTAATTCTCTTCAACAAAATTGAAGTACATTAACACAATGGAATATTGCATAGCTGAACAAAATATTGAGTAGCCTTCTGTATAGTGATTTAGAAAATATTCCAACAATCCACTGACATCGAGTAGATTCTGACTTATAATGACCCTATAGAACAAAGCAGTACTGCCCATAGGCTTTCCAATGCTGTAAAACTTTATAGATTTACCCATGGAGATGTTTCAACAAACAGATGTAGTATCAACTCATTTATGCCAAGAAATTTGGAAGATAGCTACCTGTTCAAATGACTGGAAGAGATTGATATTTGTGCCCATTTCAAAGAAAGGTAATCCAACAGAATATGGAAATTATGGAATATTGTTAATATCACATGCAGTAAAATTTTGCTAAAGATAACTCAAAAATGGTTGCAGCAGTATACTGGCAGGAAACCTTGAGAAATTAAAGCTGGATTCAGAAAAGGATATGGAATGAGGCATATTATTGCTGATGTTTGATGGATCTTGGCTGAAAGCAAAGACTATTCAAAAGATGTTTACTTGTATTTTATTGACTATGCAAAGTCATTCAACTCTGTGGGTCAGAACAAATTATGGATAACCTTGAGAACAACAGGAATTCCAGAACACTTAATTGTGCTCACAAAGAACTTATACATTGACCAAGAAAGAGGCTGTTGGTCAAACTACCTCTGGTCTATGTAGATTCCCCATAAGATGGAAAAGAATAAAGAAGACCAAAAAAGTTGATGCTTTGGAGCTGTAGTGTTAGTGAAGAATATTGAAAGTACCATGGACTCCCAAAAGAACTAACAAATCTGTCCTGCAAGAAGTTCAGCCAGAATGCTCCTCGGAAGCAAAAATGGGCAGACTTCATCTCACTTACTTTGGTCATGTTCTCAGAAGGGATCATTCTCTGGAGAAGGATAAAGTTGAGGGTCAGAGAAAAAGAGGAAGGCCCCCAACAAGATGGATCAACACAGTGGCTGTAACAATGGACTGAAGCATACAAAGGCCAGAGTATGTTTTTTCTGTTGTACATAAGGTCTCTATAAGTCACAGCTAACTCAAAAGCATCTATCAGCAACAACAAACCTTTGCAGAAGCAAACTGCCCCATCTTTATTCCATGGAGTGGTTAGTGGGTTCAAATTGCCTACCTTTTGGTTATCAGCTGGCTGGTTTTACTACTGTGCCATCAGAGCTTCTTCAAGTGTCCCGAAATATAACTTGGAAAGCAAGATGCTGAGAAATGAGTGCAGCATTCTAGTATATGTGGAAGAAGAAGAAAAAAAAAATCCCATTTTTCCAGGGATAGAGCTAGGAAGGCAAGAGGAGATGGGATGGAAGGATGAAGGGAAGGGGTAGGCACAGAGAAGGGGAAGAATGCTACTACAGTGTGGAGACTGAAGTAAATGTCACAAAACAGAATGTGTATGGATTGTTGAATGGAAAACCAACTTGATCTACAAAGCTTTGCCCAAATCACAATTATTTATTTAATTATTTTTTTAAAAAAAGTGCAACTACCACCATAATCAAGATATAGAAGTTTCTATTTTCCCAAAAATTTCCCTTGTGCTGTCCCTTTGTAGTCCTCTCACCCTTAACCTATAGCAACCACTGATCTGGTCCCCACCTTTATAGTTTTACCTTTACTAGAATGTCAAATAAATCGAATCATACAATAAATATACACATGTGTGTGGGTATGTGTGTGTGTGTGGGGGGGGTACTTCCATTAAGAAACTCTGGAGAGGTACAGAAATTAATTGGTGTTTATAGAGTAGGGGAAATGTGAATGGGAAGGATGTGGGACAAAGGTGAGAGGCAGATATTTCACTTCATATTATGCTATTTTGTAGATTTTTGAAATATGTTAAACATTATGTATGTAAAACATTATGTAAACAAACAGAATGTAAACTACATGAACCATAAGAGAGGTACAGCTAATGTAAGATCAAAAAGATTGATTTCTCAACAGCATTCTTAGGCAAGATATTAGAGCATACATTTTCTTTAGAACTAAGAAATTGGTTAAACTTTTGAAAATGGATTGCAAAAAATCAATATGCAAATGAATGAAGTCAGTCATATGGAAAAACACCTACCTAAGTAATTATTTCTTGGAATGGGTGGTCCTAATCAAGAGATGAGGGTGTTGTTCTATCAAAATATCACTGCATTTTTTGCATGCATAAATTGTGACTAACATAATGCTATTAATAAATTAAAAGGAAATAGAATTCACTGAAGGTAAATGGTCAATTCAAAATATAGAAATGCCTGAGTCAGAAAGATAAGCTAACAGCTCATTCTTCAATACCCCATGGTCAGGGTCTGCTGGAAAATGTCATTAGCATAATGGTCTACCTACTTAGTATACGTACCACTTAGGTGGATAAAACAGGCTATTAAGTCTGATGTCAAAACCCACTGAAAAGTATCTAACTCTGGCACCTTATTTTAATTATAAACAACTTTCTAATTATAATCAGATGTAGATTTCTGAGAGTAGTTAAAAGGGTAAGTTCAATTTGAACATCCCAATCTATTTGATGATTATATTTTTGAATGAAAATTAGTAAATGTACATTTTTTTCTTGTAAGTTTGGTTAATGAGAGTCAGTCTCCCTGAATCTGAGCACTTTATGGATACTTCCAAATGCTACAAGCTCACAAAATAGGAGATGAAGTTTAGAATTAATACCACGTCACCAAGATATTTCCAGAAGGCATTGTTTGGATGACCAGCCAGTGTTATCCCTGACATCACTTTATGTTATTATACTCCTCATATTACAAAAAAAGAAAGAAAGAAAGAAAGAAAAAGTTGCAGTTGAGTTAATTCCAAATTATGGGGGCTCCGTGTGTGTCAGAGTAGAAGTCTGGTCCATATGGTTTATAATGGCTGGTTTTTCACAAGTATTTTGCTAGGCTTTTCTTTTGAGGTGCTTTTGGCTGGGCTTGAAACATCAATCTTTTGGTTAGCAGCTAAATGTGCTATCCTTTTTCACAACCCAGGGACTTTTCTTCATACTACAGTGCTTAATAAAGGTAATGGCTAGAACAAAACAGGATAAGAAGAAGAGGGTGACTGAGTTAAATCCCAGCACACACAGTTTTTAAATGCTTTTCAGATGAACATGTGAAAACAAGTTCTTTGATTCTCTAAGAATAGAGATTATCAAGGTATAATTAAAAAAAAAGAGAGAGAGAGAGAGAGATCCTATCCCCTACATATTGTGCAGTCATAAAACATACCATTAATGAACTACCAAGCAGGGTACCCCTCATATATAAAAACTGAACTCTCTCTCTTTCTCACCTGCTGTGTAAATAAACATTGTTAAACTCCATGTTTCCTTCTATTAATGACCAATTTAACAAAGATAATATTTCATCAAGAGAAGCCAACACCTCCCACATAGTACTACACTTTTCAAAATATGTCTATATTGACTAATAGGTTTCTTTTAAGTATGGAAATTAGGAGGTGGAACACCTACAAGAACTCATTTCTAATACTCCTAGTCCCCAATTACCCAAACAATTTCCTTTCCTATTTTTTTTTTTTTTCATTTAATTTCCATTAAATCACTTTCATTTAAGCTATTGCCTGGAGAAAAGTTTTTATTTTTCCCTCGATGAGTAATTTTTTAGTGAAGCAAGTATTGATTGAATACTGGAAATGGAGGAGGAGAGTTCCCATGGGATCTCTGTTCTTGTTCCTGCTCTTTCCTTAAAATTATTTGCCCTTGTGGGTCATTTGATTATTCTTTTTTTCTTGACAGTAACTGACTAACTATTGAATATCTGTGCTTTCTTTTCCATCGTTCTGATGTAGCTTACTTGTCAATTCAGAGAACGATGCAACCTTGGATGATAATGTAGAGAATTAAATTAGGTAACAGTTGTATAAATATAAGGAGGTGCTCCTTTTTTGTTTTCTGCAACAGGCACTGTGACAAGCACTTTACAAATGGTACTCAAAACCATGCTCCTGTATCCCCATATTTCAGAACAGAAAATCAGCAGTTATAGAAGCAAAATCATTTCTGACTACATAGTTAGCAAGAGGCAAAATCGTGTTGAGAATTCAAATTTGTTGGAACTCCAAGACATATGCCTTCAAAGAGTGAGACAAGATTGCTTGGCTCTGCAGACAAAATATTGGTTCTCCACATACTTTCCAGGCTCTGGGAATGAGTCGTATATTCCAAGGTAGCAAACCTTTTCCATTAATTTGGATTTATTATTGGCTTCCTCTTTTGCAGTGTTGACTAGGTGCTCTGTAAAAGTCATCTGACCCACCACAGAACTGGAGCCTAACATTGATATCTTGGCTTGGGTCCCCCAAGAAACGGACTCTGAGATAGATGTTAGAGTATAGGAAGGCTATTGGGGAATGGTCTCAGTGATAATACCTCAGTGAGCAAGGGAGTGAAGAAAGCAAGAGTAAGCAGAGGGAAAATATGAATTGTGATGTTGTTGCAACAAAAGCCTAAGTCCAGTCACTACATGAAGAACTCTGGAGCTTGAATGACCCTTCAGAGTTCTCCCAACTTAATGCAAGGAACTGAGTCTTTGAACTCCCCACATCAACAGTCACTGGATGTAGGCTACCTATTGTTGTTGTTGTTATTTGCCATCGAGTCGGCCCCGACTCCTAGCAGTTATTGCCCAACCTTCCTTCCGAGGAGTGGCTGGTGGGTTTGAACTGCCAGCCTCCTGGTTAGCAGTCAAGTGCCTTAGGCACTATGCTACCAGAGCTCCTGGTAGGCTACCTAGGTGGGGATATATATTTGGTCAAGGCATATTCCTTTTACATGAATCAGTTCTAGGGAGGAACTCATCTGTAAACCATCAACAAGCATCACCTATGGTGGCTAGGGAATGCATGCTTCGGTCTTAGAGTATCTAGATGGCCCACTAGAGCATCCACTACACCTGACCTCTCTTTCTCCCCTCCATGTGGTAACTTTCAGTTTATATACAGGTTTTGTCTGTCTCTGGCTAGGGCCATAGTCTGCTTGAATCTGACATCTCCATAACTGATTCACAAAATTTTTACTGAATCAACCTATGAATCAATTATGGAGATGTGTAATTACATAAGATGCACCTGACACAAGCCATGGTGTTTTCAATTACCTCATATGCACATGAGAGCTGGACAATGCATAGAGAAGACTGAAGAAAGGTCAATGCTTTGAGTCATAATCCTGATGAAGAATGCTGAAAGTATCATGGACTGCTAAAAGAACTAACAAATCTATCCTGAAAGAAGTACAGCCAGAATGTTCTTTGGAGAAAAGAATGGCCAGACTTCATCTCACCTACTTTGGTCATGTAAGAAGGGACCACTCCCTGGAGAAGAATATCATGCTTGGTAAAGTGGAGGGTCAATGAAAAAGGGGAAGGCCCTCAACAAGGTGGATTGACACAGTGAATACAACAATGGGCTCAGGTATAGCAAGGATCGTGAAGCTGGCACAGGACCAGGCAGTCTTTCGTTCTGCTGTGCATAGGGTCTCTATGAGTCAGAGAAGTCTCAATTGCACCTAATACCAAGAGTTGACTCATGTCCATTGTTGTTGTTGTATGCTATCATGTTGATTCCAACTTATCATGATCTTTTAGGACAGAGTAACACTACCCTATAGGGTTTCTAAGGCTATCAATCCTTACAGAAACAGACTGCTACATCTATCTCCTGCAGAGGAGCTGGTGGGTTCAAACCACTGAAACTTTGGTTCCCAGCTGAGCAGTTTAAACACTGTGCCACTGATGCTCACTCATTCATGTCCGGTGGCTTGGTGATGTCTTTTTTTGTAACAGAATCCATGGAAACTCTGCACATAGCAGTCACATGCTTTGCGTTTCCCAACTACAAGTGTATTAACACATAATATACATCTTTGATCAAAGGGTGATTGAGATTCACAGAATGTACCACAGGAAAGAACTCATTCATTATGCAATCTCCAAGACAACTCACTTGGTACTCCTTTTTGTGAAGCAGATGGTCTTGTTTGAATCCTCTTTGCTTGCATGCAACATTAGTCTCCCTACCTGCCATTTTATTTTCCCTGGCTTGCACTGCTATTTATCATCTGAGTTTACAGGATGATATATATCCCTGAAAACTCTAGCCAAAGGGAGTTTTATTCACCCCAGTCCATTCTTATTTTTATCACTGAAATTGCCAGTGTTGAACTGTCTGTTTCATGTCTTCATTGAACTTTGGTTCAATCCACACTTCCATATAAACTTAATGGATTTCAGCTTTCTCTTTATGACTTGTAAATTGTCTCTGCCCTTGCTAAGACTCATGCATACTTTGCCACAAGGACTGGGAAGAATTAGATTCTCCAGAAGTTTGTGATGCCAGACATGTATAACTTGATAATTTTTATCAATATTTATTACTACTTATTTTGATATTTTCAAAATGAAAACAAATTGTTTTCATAACATAGGCTATGAGAAAATGAATCTCTACAAAATCATCTTGACTGAAAGAACATAGGTTTAAAAATACTGTCAAGATTAACCCATGAGGAAGTGAGTTATTGGACCCACAGGCTTGGGACTATGATTGTAGGGGACATCAAGTTCAATTGTGATAACATACTACATAAAAACTACACCCTACTTTTGTGAGTAGCAACTGGGGTCTTAAAACTTTCAAGAGGTCTTCTAAGATGCAACAATTGGTCTCTGCCATCCAGAGCAAAGAAGAATGAAGAAAATCAAACATATAGATACAATTAGTCCAAAGAACATCAGTCAACATGACCTTGAGACCAGAACTAGATGGTGCCCAGCTACTATCATCAACTACTTGGAAAGAAATCAAAATAGGAGATCTTGGATAGAGTGGGAGTAAAATGAGGAATAAAACTCAAAATCATAAAAAAAAAAAAAAAAAAAAAGATCAGGCTTACTTGTCTGATAGAGACTGGAGAAACCCCAGAATCTGTGGCTTCTAGCCCCCCTTTGGTCCTGGAATTGAACTCATTCCTGTGGCTATTGTTTGGCATTCTAGCCAAACAATAGACTAATGTATAAGGTGAACATTTACACCAAGTAGGTACACTCCTTACAACAATCAACTATGGAAGATCAGAAGGACAGTACTTGCACAGGTAGACAGCTCAGAAGCAGGGATGCATAGGAAAGAAGGACACAGGGAAAAGCTTACCCCAGGGAGGAAGTGGGAAGAAAGCTGTGGGGATTGTAATCAGTGTCATGAAACAAAATGTATAAAAACGGTTTCATGAAAAATTAATTTACTCTGTAAACTTTCATCTAAATCACAAAATAAATAAATAAAGAAAGAAAGAAAGAAAGAAAGAACAAAAGTACTGGCAAGATTCCAGTGCCCATGAGGGGCAATGAAGTTGAAACAAGGAGTCAGGATGCAGCTTGCAGGTTTTTTTTTTTTTTTTTGCTTTCTTTCATAGTGATATTTAATTTTTTTTTAGGCATTTTTTGTTTATTTGTTTCCTTTAAAAATCTGACATCCCTCTTTAAAATTGAAATTCGGCACAATATTTCAGACATGAATGCAGACATTTTACAGAATATTTTAATTGGCTAGGGTTTATTATCACTGATGGATAAGTTGTAGAGAGAGTGGAGTTGATTAAGGAGGATAAAAAAGATGATTCATGTACTGTAAATAGCTGTGAAGAATGTGGCCATAAGGCATAGTAGAAGGATTGAGGTATTGTTTTCAAATATATTTTTGGCTTTAATAATTAGGTCTTTTGAGTAGAAAATTGCTGGGGAGGAAAGCCAGATTGTGGAGGCTTAAGGATGAAGCCAGTGGAGAGAAAATGGCAACAGCTGGCAGAGATCACTTAAGTGTGAACCCACTTTTCTAAGATTAAAAGAAAGGTTTAAAGGCAAAGAGCAGAGAGAAAAAATGAGGTGAGGCAGGAACAGAAAAAAGGAAAGATATAGGGGTGTGCAATAGCATTTAAAAACAAACGGGTAAATTCAACTTTTGAGGATAAAAAATGAATGAGAAAGGATTGCTAGAAAAGGACAAGATTAGTTTTTTTTTTTTAATTGTTTTCAAAATAGAAATGCAATCTCCTTCATTACTGAGATATGTAAAAGCACTTGACAGTCATTGAATTTCAACCTAGTAAATCTCCATGAATTAATAGAAACTTAAGTCCTGTGATCCTGAAATGAATGAATCTTCATTAAGAATCTTAGGTACTGTGCTCTTGCTGCCACTGCCTCCACCTAATCCTTCTCTCAGTCTTAGATTCCCTGCAGCCTTTTGTAACACTTTTTCATGACTGTATATTTACAGCAACCAGATTCTTCCTCCCTTATTGACCAAAAAATCTTCCCCCTCACGTTTTCAGAGTTTGCTAATTGGCAATGAGGAGCTCTGGTAGCGTAGTGCCTAAGGCACTTGACTACTAACCAGAAGGCTGGTGGTTCAAACCCACCAGCCACTCTGCGGAAGGAAGATGGGGCAATCTACTTCCGTAGTGATACTGCCTCGGAAACCCAAGGAGGGGTCGCTATGAGTCAGGTCTGACTCCATGGCACATAACAACAACAACACAATTGGCAATGAGCACCTGGAGTATAATTAAATGTGTGGCAATACGCTGAGGGGGCATCTGAACTTGCTCTTCAAAGTCAATGATAATTTTCCAGAGTTCCTACAACTATATGTATGTATGTATATATATATATATATATATATACACACACACACACACACACACACACACACACACACGTATATGTATGTATGTATGTATGTATAAAACCCCCAAAAAAACAAACTCTCTGCCGTGGAGTCGAACCCGACTCATAGTGACACATTCTGAGGCGGTATCTCTACAAACGTAGGTAAAAGCTGATCTCTCCAAACACACACACTGCAACAAAGTTGGTGCCAGAGAGGAGAATGGTTCTAGAGAGCAGACTGGCCATACTGCAAAAAGCAAGCACCATGAACTGGCTCTATTCTGTAATTAGACGGATAAGAACTGTTTTGTTTTAATAGAAAAGAACACTATAATGGGAGCCTGGAGATCTTTGTCTGGACTTCAATAGTACTATAATCAGCTGTATCACATCCTGCAAATTTACATAGCATCTTGATCAGCTATGAATCCAGGAGGGTATATACTCCATTATTAAACAATAATAGTGTTATTCTTTGATTCAAGAGAGATCAAAACACAACAATGATTCAGCACCATCATAATGTTGCTCAATGGATAAGAAACAATGATACTAATGAAGTTTTCAAGTTTCTTCCATATTAAGGGAAAACAAAAAGGCCAATGGACCTTAATATAAATCCACCAGAAAAAGTCAACCAGAAGGGCCAACGGTTTACATTTTGTGATAGTTATATACTGATGTATTTTTTTTTATTAATTGAAAAAACACAAGTACATGCTTATATGATATATATTGATATAGAATACCAGAAAATACTGACTTAAATGTATATCCTAGAGATGTACCTCCTAGAAGTATCACTGTTAATTAATCCTTATATATGAAATCCCAGACATTGTCTATGCAAAATATAAGCATGTATATGAATATGTAAATTGTTATTATGAAAGAAATACAAAAATTGGTGCATACTATAATCATACCTAAGAAGCACTGGTGGTGTGCTTAAGGCATTTGGCTGATAACCAAAAGTTCTGTGATTTGAAGCCAGTGGCAGCTCTGGGAGAGAAAAACGAGGTAGTCTGTTTCTGTAAAGATTTACAGTCTTAAAAACCCTACGGGGGTCGTAATGGCTCAAGATTTACTCAATGGCAGTGGTAAATAATCATACTTACCTCATACCATGCATACCTCGTTCTTATTTTTAGTTCAATGTCTTTGTATATTTCTTAATTTATATAGCCATCCACTTACTATCATTGAGGTTATATATTTACTTGCATTGGGCTCTGACTAATCAGATTAGATTCCAGACCAATTAGAGCTGTATCCATTATACTACAATAGTATATAAGGGTTGTTTATCAGTTCTTGTTGCTCCAGGTTTGTTGCTATTTTAAACAATGCTGCAATTAATATTTTTGAATATATTCATTTGCAGACCTGTAAGACTGAAGATAGATTTATTGGCCAAATTGTGTGAGAATATTCCTTATTTGTTAATCATTATATTGCAGTATAATTTATATTAAATAAAATGTACAGCCCAGTAACTACTACCTTAGTCAAGAATATTCCTTCATACCCCACCTACCACTCAGACTGATTTGATTTCTATCATCATTTGTTTTCCTGTTGCAGAATATCATTTAAATGAATAAAAAATATAATGTTTTATTTTATGCCTTTTTTCTTTCACTCAATAGAATGTCTTTGAAAGTCAACCACAATTTTCCTTCTTTTAGTAGTTTGTTTACTTTAATTATATGAACATTCCACAATTCTTTATTCATTCAAATGTTGGTAGATATTTGGATTCTTCTGGTTTGGCTTATTGTGAATAAAAGCTTTGTGAATTTTTGTATAAAAGTGTTTTTTTGTGAATATATGTGTTCATTTTTGTCAGGTAGGTACTTAGAAGTAGAACGTGGGATTGTGGTAGACATGTAAGTTTAACTTTTTAAGAAGTGGAATCCAGTTTTCTCAGATGCTTGCATCATTTTACACTCTCATCCTCAGTAACAATTGGCATTTTCAATCATTTTAATTTTAATGATTCTAAGAGATATAATTGGAAGGAAGGTTGGGCAATCTACTTCCATAGTGATACTGCCTTGGAAATCCAAGGAAGGGTCACTATAAGTTGGGTCCGACTTGGCGGCACAAAACAACAACAGCAACAAGGAGATATAAAGTAGTGTCGTTGTTGCTGTTATGCGCCCGAGTCAGACCCAACTCATAGCGACTCCTCCTTGGGTTGCCGAGGCAGTATCACTACTGAAGTCGATTGCCCCATCTTCCTTCTGAGGAGTGGCTGGTGGGTTTGAACTGCCAGCCTTCTGGTTAGCAGTCAAGTGCCTAGTTTATTGTAATCTTAATTTATAATTGCCTGAAGACTAATTGTGTTGAGCACATTTACACTTTATTATTGTTCATATGTACATCAACTTTGGTAAAATATTTATTCAATTTTTTTCTCTCTGTAAAAAACAAAAATCTGGGTCCTGTGGCTTCCTATTACTAAGTTATAAGTGTTCTTTATATATTCTAAATACGAATCCTTTATTAAAGATATATATTGTGAATATCATTTAAATTCTGTGGCTTGCTTTCTTATTTTATTAATAATATCTTTCAAAGAGCAGAAGTTTTATTTTTAATTTGGATTCAGCTCCAACTTGCATGATTTTTCATTACACTTATTAATAAGTACTGTTATTAAACATTACTAAATAAATACTGGCCCAGGGAGCCCTTCTCCATCAGGGGTGAGCCCTGTCAGGCTCTTGCCTTCTATGGATCAAGAATGACTAGGAGAGACTTGAATTTTCCACATGAACAAAGCTTTTATTAAGAGAAAGAGAAAGTAGCTCATGAGCAGAGACAAAGAGGGACTGAGCAACTCTAGCCTTTGTCTCACTGAGCAAAAATTTGCTGGGGCTTTTAAGGGTTTTTAAACAGGTGAGAATTTTCCAAGAAGAGATTGTCATTTCCTAGAAAGGGGCAGCACTATGGAAATTGGGTGTGTGCCCAGGAGTTTCAGGGGTTACTGGGATACTTGGCAAGAGTCACAATAGCTACCAGGATACTTAATATGACTTATTATGGGATGTTGCTAATGTACTGCCTTTCCAGGCATCAGTTCAAATCCCAGTTTGTGCTTTTGCCTCAATACTGTGATCCCAGGAAAGTTATATATCAATGATTTCATGACAATGTGCCCATGCTAAGAATCAAGTTGGTTTGCTTGCAAAAAATCTTGCTAGGTCTTGGTAGGCTGCTGGTTACTTTTGTACTCTATGTTCTAGGATCTAGTTTGGCCTTTAGCTACAGCAGTTAGACTTGCAGCTTGCGGTTTTTATTAACTTTTCAGATCCTGCCACCTTCTGCCTGTCTCGATACTAGAATAAATAGATTTTTTTCATTATTCAATTAAGTGTTGGTAGGATATAAAAAAATAATAATTATTTACCTTATAACCCATAGCATGTTAAATTAATTTATTACTTGTACGCATTGCATTTGCAGTTATCTCAGAAGAAAATCGAAAATCTTGTATGAATAAAACAAACAAACAAACAAAACCCCAACATATTCACTGCCATCAAGTCAATTCTGACTCATGGTGACACCCATTGGATTTCTGAAGCTGTAAATTTTTACAGAAATAAATTGCCATTGTGGGTTTGAACCACTGACCTCTGGTTAGCAGCTGAATGCCTTATTCACCATGCCACAAACAGTGTTACTTGTTTCTTCCCACTCTATATGCTTTCCTCCCCTTATTTCACTGACCCACATTGTTGTTGTTAGGTGCTGCTGAGTTGGCTCTGACTCACAGTGACCCAATGTACAACAGAATAAAACATTTCCCAGTCATGTACCATCCTCACAACCTTTGTTAGGCTTAAGCTCATCATTGCAGCCACTGTGTTAATTCATCTTGACTTATACAGTAAGTAGAATGTTGAGAGGAAGTGTTGAGATCATTCTTGCGTTCTTACAATAATCCTGAAAAACTACTCAATATACCACCATATGACATATTAGTTGTCGATATTCACTACAAGTTACAGATGCTGAGGGTTCTTTTTTTGATCCTGAAGAGATGCTGATTTTAACAAGTGCTTTTTTTCTGCATCTATTGAGAGGATAATACTGTTTTCCTCTTCTTTTTTTCTGTAACTTTGGTGACCTACAATTTGAGTTGTGAATGTCAAACAAAACCTTGTTGTTGTTGTTGTTGTTTGCCGTCGAGTCGGCCCCGACTCATAGCGACCCCTCCTTGGGTTTCCGAGGCAGTATCACTACGGAAGTAGG
>NW_006922405.1:517403-517967 GCF_000298275.1 Orycteropus afer afer
CTGACTGCACAGACAGCTTGGGTACTGCTGAGTGATGGTTGGACCTGAGAATTAACCTAAAAATCAGCCCTGCTAGCCAGGAACTGCACAGAGCAGTGCTCTGGTGACTGGGGAATAAAAGAGGAAGCAGCAAAGAGGAAGATGATCTGAGCTATAGACTTTTGCCTGTCAAGAGGGTGCAGACATTTTGAATGTTTACAAGTGGTTTGACCATTTTGAATATTTAAAGCGACAGTATTCTCTCAGATTCCAGGGACTTAAGAATAGGCTTTAATTGCTGGGAACCACAAGGAAATTCTGTACACAGATGACTGGAAAAGTGTGACATAACCCTTGTTACTCTTATACCCCACACTCTCTTGGTGAATGGAGGTGAAGGATCCCTCATTCCCACCTACCTTCTGGAATGGCAGGAATTCCATCACAGTCTGCGTGCTTGGTTGGAGCCTGGGTGCCCTGCCCCACTCTGCCCCGTAAATTCTTGGTGAATGGAGGTACGGCCATACCTCACTCTCACCCACTTTCTGGACCAGCAGGAATTCCATCCTAGCCTGTGTGCTCTGA
>NW_006922405.1:518067-522544 GCF_000298275.1 Orycteropus afer afer
TTGTTTGCCGTCGAGTCGGCCCCGACTCATAGCGACCCCTCCTTGGGTTTCCGAGGCAGTATCACTACGGAAGTAGGATTGCCCAACCTTCCTTACCAAGGTTAAATCCTACTTGGTCATAGATTTTTTTTTATAACTCTCCACAAATTGATCAATTTGCTTTTACACTGTTTTGTTGATGATTTTTGTCTATGTTCATAAGGTATTTTAGTCTGTAATTTCCTCTTTAATTTCTTAGTCACATTTTCATATTATAGCTGTGTTGTCACATATAATAGTAAATGTTCACATCTCCTCTACTGTCTAAAATCAATTTTGAAAATTTTGCATTATTTTATCTTTAATGTTTGATATAATTTATCAGTGAAATCATCTGGGAATAAACTTGGGGAATATTCCATGGGCACTTGAGAAAACGAGCATTCTGTCATTGCTGAGTGTAGTTTTCCTTAAATATTAGTTAAGTGCTCAGATGTCCCTAGTGATTTGTTGTTGTTGTTGTTGTTGTTGAATTTTAATAAAAATGAATGAGAAAGAGATGTTAAAAATCTATACATATGTCTGTGGGTTTATCTTTCTTAATTTAATTTTGTCAATTTTACTTCATGTATTCTAAAACTCTCTTATTAGGTTTAAATTTCTGCTTTTATATTCAAGATGTACACACACACATGCATATACTGCAGTCGAGTCCGACCCGACCCATAGTGACCCCTCCTTGGGTTTCTGAGACGATATCACTACAGAAGTAGATTGCTCAATCTTCCTTCCATGGAGTGCCTTGTGGATTTGAACTGCTAGCCTTCTGGTTAGCAGTCAAGTGCCTTAGGCACTAGGCCACCAGAGTGCCTAATTCAAGATGTAAAATGCAGACATCATGTAGTTGGGTCTTATTTTTTGGATCAACTGACAATCTCTACTAATTAGAGTATTTAATCTATTTACATTTAACCTAATTTTTTATATCATTTGGTAATAAATCTTGTGGTATAGCAGTTAAGGTGTTTGGCTGTTAACCAAAAGGTTGGTGGTTTGAACCCACCAGCTGTGAGAGAAATGTGAGGCAGTCTACCTCTGTAAAGATTTACAGCACTTATGGGACAGGTCTTTACGATATATAGGGTCATTATGAGTCAGAATTGACTTGATGGCAGTGGGTTTGGAAGTGGGTTTTGCCACGAACTGGTTACTTGTTTCTGGTTTTTGGTACTTTTTTAAATTCCTTCCATTCTCTTATCCTGTCTTGTTTTGTGTTAATGGATGTATATTTTGTAATATTCCATTATATTTTCTCGATTAGCTTCTTATCTATATTTATATATATATATTCATTTTGGCTTCTAGGATCACAGTGTGTGCCCTTTACTTTTCACAGTAAACTTAGAATTACTATCGTTCTCTTCATTTTCCCACTTAACAGTCCTTCTGGTCGGCAGTTAAATGCCTTAGGCACTATGCCACCAGAACTCCTTTACACTCTTACATGTGCCCATTTATTTACTATTTCTCATCTTCATCGTTTTTTCTTGTACATGTTAGTTTTCTTCTGGTATACATCACATTCAGCCTGAGGACTTTCTTAACCATATCCTTTTTTTTTTCTTTTAATTGTGATTGATTTGGGTGAAATGTTAGAGGACAAATTGTTTTCCGTTCAACAATTCAACAGAAACTTTTATTTTTGACATTCATTATATTTCCCACAATGTAAAAGCACTCTTCCCACTTCCTCCCTGTATTTAGCATTTCTCTTTGTCCTTCTTTCCTGTTTCTTAGCTTTATCTCTGGTTAAATTCTGCACTTTTGATGTCATGTGATTGATTGTTGTAATTTTTTTTTTTTTTTTTAACCTCCCTGATAGTACTGTTCACCTTATAGGCCTATCACTTGGCTGAAACTTGAGCTATGGGCATGTATTCAGTTCCTGGCTTGAAGGGTGTCTAAGGGCCATTGTCTTGGGGGTTCCACCAGTCTCTATCAGACCAATCAGCCTAGTTGTTTTTATGATTTTGAGTTTTGTTCTTGCCATACAGCTGTGGTGATTACAAATTTTCTCAGTTTTAGTTTAATTGAAAATGTATCTTCATTTCACTCTGTTTATGGAGATGATAGGAGCTCTGGTGGTGTAGTGCATAAGGCATTTGACTGCTAACCAGAAGGCTGGTGGTTCAAACCCACTAGTCACTCCTCAGAAGGAAAATTGGGCAATCTAGTTCCTTAGAGATAACACCTCAGGAACCCAAGGAGGGGTCGCTATGAGTCTAGTTGACTTAACGGCAGTGACTTTGTTTTTTGTTTTTTTTAATGGAGATTGTATTTTATGAATATAGAAAGCTTTCCAATGGCTTATTTCTGTTGTATATTCTTTATTAGAGTGAGAAGCCAGCCCCAGTAGCATTTATTCCATCAAGACCAAAAGCAAATTAAAAGTTAAATTTAGACATATTACTTCTTACTTCTAATAGATAACATTGTATGTTGTTGTTGTTATGTGCTGTCAAGTTGGCCCCAACTCATAGTGACCTCTCCTTGGGTTGCGTTGTATAGCCCTTCAGAAACTTATACCTATTTAGCTTTCCCAATTATGTGTAAATAAGCTTGTTAATCCATAATCTTGACAACATAAGGAATTATAAAACTTTTTTATTTTAATATTATGATAGATTAAATGTTTATGTTATTATTATTTCACTTTGCATTTCTCTGTGAATTAGATTTAGTAGAACTTCATACGTATTTTGATGATTCATAAATATACTCCTGTAAATTGCTTGCTTTCTTCTTTTATTAATTCTAAATAAGCTATCCACTTTATTTTCTTAAAGTCCATTAAGTGCCTTTCCTTCTTTAAGAAAATTAGTTTTATTTACCACGTGTTATAAAAATTTTTATCAGAGTTTTATTTATCTTTTACATTTTTTTAGTGTTTAATTATTAAAGAAAATGAAGATTTTTAATTTAACCAACTTTCCACATATGACTTTGTGTTTGAAATTCTACTCAGAAAGCTTCTTCTTCTCCAAAAAATTATTAAAATATTTGAACAATTTTATTTTAAGTTTTAGTAATGCTATTGGTTGTATACTTAAATGATTTATCTACCTGGATTTTTTTCCAAATAATTAGTGAATTATACATCTACTTTTTTTTTCTTTCCTACTTAAAAAAACAAGGCATTTTTGTATTAGCTTTTAGAGTATGAATCATGTTTCATAATTAGTTAAAAAGCCAATTTTACTGAACATAAATCACTATATGTACCTAAGTCTATTTTTAGAATTACATTTTTTTCCAGTTATCAGTCAATGCAATCCTTCTCCAGGAATCAATTGTTTTAGTTACAGAAATTTACACTGTTTTAAGGAGCCCTAGTGGCACAGTGGATAAGCATTCAACTTCTGATCAAAAGCTTGGCAGTTGAAACACACCTATCAGCTTCACGAAAGGTAGATCTGGCAATCTGCTCCCATACAGATTACAGACTAGAAAACCCGATAAGGCAGTTCTATTCATAGAAGTACTGTGAGCTTAAGCCAACTCCATGGCACCTAACAACAATAACAAAGGCAGCATACATACTATATTTTAATGTAAGAAGACAGATTTTTCCTAATTATTTATTTTTTCAGAATTGTCTTTCTGACTGTTCCAACCTATTTATATTTCCAGTTCAAATTCAAAATTATTTTGCTGATTTACCAAGTACATAAACTTTTCAAAATTATTATTCAGCTGAGATATCATTGATGCATAGATTAAGTTACAGGTGATATCTTTACTGTCTTAGCCTTCCAAAAATTAGTTTAAATGACCCCAGTAAAGTCTGCAGAATTTTCATAAGGGCAATCCATTCCTTGGGAAGATATTCTTAGGTATTTCTACTTCTTATGGAAATAGCTGAAGAACTCTCAATCATTTTATTTTTTCTTCTCACTGGTTATTATTTACAATATTAAACAGGCACAGCATTTTGTGGATTTTTCAGTAATTGGGTAAGTTACCAACTTGCTTCTCAGTTATTTCATTTAGAGTTTTTTTTTTTTTTTTTTTTTAATAGTCTGGCAAAATTTAAAAATAAAAAAAAAAACTTCTTTCTTTTTGGTAGGTAAATGTTATAAACTATATCTCTTCAGTAAGAATAAGGAAGAAAATGTAAGAAATGCTATTTGAACCATAGAATGAGTTACATCTTTCAGACTCCTTGGTGGGCTCTAGTAAGAATAGTTTACTTAGAATGACAAATATAGCCATTACTGCTGGGTGGTGCCAAGATAAAACCAATTATGAACTTTGTTCCATGGAAGAGTCCATTCTTACTAATTGGTCTCCTTGTATATTTGTCCTTTTAGAATCATAGTTATCTCATGGACAGTTAAAAATGAATATAGTCGAGAGGCGGGGCAAGATGGCGGACTAGGCAGAAGGATTGCACAGACCCTCTTCAACAAAGAAAAGGGAAACCAATTAACACAGACAC
>NW_006922405.1:527399-532354 GCF_000298275.1 Orycteropus afer afer
CATTTTTTTTTTTTTTTTTCTGTTTTCTGTTTTTTAGTTGGTTTGTTTTTACTATTTCAAAACTACCACTATTATTATTAATTTTGTCCTTTTTACTATTATTCTTTAGTCTTCCCTCCCAGGTTCTAGTTTTCAGCCTTTTTTCATTTCCCTGTTCATGGTGGCAATTTTCTTTTCTTTCTTGTGGTTAATCCCATTCCTCTTATTATTTTTGGATTTCTCCCATTTTTCCTTCATTATTCTTCTCTACCTTTTCTATCTTATTGCTCTCTCCCCAGATATTGTGGGTTGCTTTTTTTTCTCCATTTTTCTTTTTTTGGTTACTGTTCCTGTGTGATTACATGGTACGTCTTTTGTCCATTTGCTTTTACTTCTTTGATGTTTATTCAATTGTTATTTTTGTCTAACTGAGTGGGAGAAAGTAACAGTCCTCATATAACACAACTATATCCACACCTCCTGCAGCTTCACTTACTGAGTGAGAGCCACCACTTCCTTCTCCACCAACTGATCAATGATAAACAACCACCAAGAACAGTCTGACTCACCATTGGCTGCTCTTCACAAATAATTAACAGAGATCTAGATACAACAAAGCTACAATGTCTTGGAGACAACAGACCATCACAATCCACACAAAGAAGTAAGATAAAGTGGTAGAAACAAGGGAGCAGGATACAGACCCAGAACACATTCCTGAGGAAGAAGCAGCATTGGAACTCTCTGAGAAGGAATTCAAAAGAATTATATTTAAGTACCTTGAAAGGATTGAGAGACAGATAAAGGAAAACAGAGAAAAAACCCTAGAAAAATTTCAGAAGAAAATACAAGAACAAAATGACAAAATAAATGAAAAATTAAAAATGATTCTAAACCTACAGATAGAAATCCAGAAGATTAATACTAAATTGTCAGAAATAGATAAGACCTTGAGAGGGCAAAGGAGTAGATTTGATGTAGTGGAAGGCAGAATTAATTAGATTGAAGAAAAATACCTGAATATTTTTTTGGAAAGTGATCAATCAGAAAAAAACATCAAAACAAAATGAAGAAAGCCTAAGGTTTATATGGGATACTATCAAAAGAAATAACCTATGAATCATTGGAATTAAAGAACAGGGAGAGAAAAATAAAACCACTGAGAAAATTGTCCAAGACTTGTTGGAGGAGAACTTCCCTGATATGATGAAAGATGGGAATATATCCATTCAAGAAGTCCAACAAACCCCGAAAAGGATAAACCCCAAAAGAAAATCGCCAAGACATACCATCATCAAATTCATCAAACCAAAGATAAAGACAGAATCCTGAAAGCAGCATGGGAAAAACAAAGAGTTACTTACAAAGGACAACCAGTAAAAATAAGCTCTGATTTCTCAGCAGAAACGATGCACACAAGAAGGCAATGGGATGGTATATATAAAACCTTGAAAGAGAAAAAATTTCAACCAAGAATTATATACCCGGCAAAATTGTCCCTCAAATATGATGGTGAAATTAGGAGAGTTCCAGATAAGCAGAAACTAAGGGAATTTGTTAAAACAAGACCAACCTTACTAGAGATGCTAAAGGGAGTCCTTTGGACAGAGAAGCAAAAATAGCAAACAATAACCAACGATTAATACACAAGATGACATAACCCAAAAACAACCACTATGGACAAATCCAAAGTAACATAAGCTTACAAAATTGTAAAAAGTGAACCAGAGACATCAATGGGCAAGTGAGGACAACTGCAAACCAAAAAGAGGGAAAACACTGTGTAGTTACAGAACTTCTAAATGGTGAGGAAGTCAAGAGAGTTGCAAGATAGAATGGACTGTTCTAAACTCAGGGAGAAAATTTTAAATTACAGGATAACCTCAAAGAAAAATGATGAACCTTCACATCACAATAAAAAAGAGGTCAAGCATAAATATTCAGGAAATACTAAAACAACAGCAACAAAAGAAATGATAACATGATTCATAAACATAATGAGCTCAGCACAGAAAATAATATGGAATCAAGAAACCAGGGACACCACGAAAAAATACATAATGAAATGACAGCAACCAATTCATACTTGTCAATAATTAGTCTGTATGTTAATGGATTAAATGCACCATTCAAGAGACGGAGAGTTGCAGATTGGATAAGAAAACAAAACCCATCAATATGCTGTCTACAAGAGACAAAGACAAAAATAGACTAAAAATCAAAGGTTGGAAAAAGATATATCAAACAAATGGCAACCGTAAAAGAGCAGGAGTGACTATATTAATTTCTTCTCAAATTGCCTTTAAGACAAAAACCACTGTATGAGACAAGGAAGGACACTTAATCATTATATAATGATTAAAGGATCAGTGGAATATGAAGATATAACCATAATAAATATCTGTGGACCCAATGAAAGAGGCCCAAAATACATAGATCAGATCTTAAAAGAGTTGAAATGGTAAATAGATGATGCCACAGTCATAATGGGAGACTTTAATACACCACATTCAATGACAGATAGAATGACTGGAAAGAAACTCAAAACAGATGAAGAAGAGCTAAGCAATAAAATCCACCAACTTGACCTTATATGCTTCTACAGAGCACTTCACCCAACAGCAGCACAATACACATTCTTCTCCAGTGCACATAGAACATTTTCCATGGCAGATCATATTTAGGCCATAAATCAAGCCTTAATAATTTTAAAAACATTGAAATACTATAAAGCATCCTCTCAGATCATAACACTATCAAACTAGAAATCAACAATAGGAAGATCAATGGAAAAAGAATAAACACATGAAACTGAACAAAACCTTCCTTAAGAAAGAGTGGATAAGAGAATAAAGAAAAATTGAAATTAAAAAATTCCTTGAATCACATGAGAATGTAGCAACAACATACCAAAATCTTTGGGACACAGTAAAAGCAGTGATCAGAAGCCAATTAATAGCAACATATGAACACATCAAAATAGAAGAAAGAACAAAAATCGAGACTTTAAATCAACATCTCCATTAATTAGAAAAAGAACAGCAAGGAAAGCCTATAATCACCAGAAGAAAGGAAATAATAAAGATTCAAGCAGAAATCAATGAAACAGAAAATAGAAGGGCAATTGAAAACATCAACAAGACCAGAAGCTGGTTTTTTTAAAAGATTAATAAAATTGACAAAGCACTGGCAAATTTAACATCGGAAAAGAGGGAGAGAATACAAATAACACTAATAAGAAATGAAATGGGTGACATCACAACAGAACCAACTGAAATGAAAAGGATCATATCAGGATACTATGAAGAACTGTACTCCAACAAATTTGAAAATCTGGATGAAATGGACAGATTTCTAGAAAAACACCACTTACCTAAACTAACACAGATGGATGTGGAAAATTGAACTGATCCATAACAAAAGAAAAATTTGAACAGGTCATCAAAAAATTACCAACAAAAATTCCTGGCCCGGATGGTTTCACCAGAGAATTCTGCCAAACATTTAAAGAAGAACTGACACCAATCCTACTTAAAATATTCCAAAACATAAAAAAAAGATGGAATTCTCCCTAAGTCATTTTATGAAGCAAGCATAACCTTGATACCAAAACCAGGCAAAGATATCACTCAAATGGAAAACTACAGATCAATATCCCTCATGAATATAGATGCAAAAATCTTCAACAAAATCCTAGCCAATAGATTCCAACAACATATCAAGAAAATCATTCATTGTGACTAAGTGGATTTCATATCAGGTATGCAAGGATGGTTCAATATTAGAAAAACAATCAAGGCCATATACCACATAAATAAACCAAAGAAAGAGAACCAAATGATCATATCAATTGATGCAGAAAAAGCATTTGATAAAATCCAACACCCACTCTTGATCAAAACTCTCAGCAAAATAGGAGTAGAAGGGACATACTTCAGCATAATAAGGGCCATCTATGCAAAACCAACAGCCAACATTATTCTCAATGGAAACCATTCCCCTTGCAAACAGGAATGAGACAAGGATGCCCGCTATCACCACTTCTATTCAACTTTGTACTGGAAATCCTAGCCAGGGCTATAAGGCAAGAAAGGGAAATCAAAGACATCCAAATTGGTAAGGAAGAAGTCAAACTATCCCTATTTGCTGATGATATGACCCTTTACCTAGAAAACCCAAGAGACTCAGTAAAAAATCTACTGGAACTAATTGAGAGATTTAGCATTGTGATAGGATAAAAGATCAACATCCAAAAATCAGTTAGATTCCTTTACACCAGCAAAGAGATTGCTGAAAATGAAATAAGGAAATCGATACCATTTACAATAGCTAACAAAAATAAAATACCTAGTAATAAATCTTATCAGGGCACAAAAGACCTGTACAAAGAGTATTATAAAAAACTACTTCAAGAAACCATAAGAGATCTACATAAACGGAAGAACACACATGCTCATGGATAGGAAGATTGAATCTTGTGAAAATATCAGTTCTACCCAAAATAATCTATATATTGAATGCAATCCAATCCAAATACCATCAATATTTTTTAAGGATATGGAAAAAGTAATCAGTAACTTTATATGGTAAGGAAAGAGACCTCGTATAAGCAAAGCACTATTGAAGAAGAAGAACAAAGTAGGAGGTCTCACACTGCCAGATCTCAAAACCTACAATACAGCCATGGTAGTCAAAACTGCCTGGTATTGGTACAATGACAGACATATAGACAAATGGAATGGAATTGAGAACCCAGAAATAGATCCATCGACCTATGGGCAGTTGATCTTTGACAATGGGCTGAAATCCATGAAATGGGGAAGAGAATGTTTGTTTAATAAATAGTGCTGGCAAAACTGGAGATCCATTTGCAGAAAAATGAAACTAATTCCAGACAGATCAAAGACTTAAATGCGAAACCTAAAACTATAGAGTTCCTCAAGGAAAAACTAGGGGAAAATTTAGGGGCCCTAATA
>NW_006922405.1:533554-536025 GCF_000298275.1 Orycteropus afer afer
ATTTGGGTGAAGAGAAGGGCAATGTACCAAATGTGAGTGATCAACATGGTTGCATTGAGGAAGAAGAAGACATAGAGAGGTAAATGGGTGGTACAGACAACAAAGATGAAACCTTTTCCACATACAGTACTGCGTTGTCAGTGAAGGCAAACATGGGTATACAGGTGGATAGATGGGTGGACAGGCTCAACTATTGGGTATGTCTATGAAGCAGGGAGTGATCCTAAGACCATGTATAGAGTTGGCAGACAATGGTCCTGTAAATGTATTTGTATAATCTGTAAGAATTTCCAGGTATATAATAGAGCTGACAAGGGACAAGTTTGTAGTCACTTCTTGGTCACAGCCAGCTACCCAGATGGACCAAGTAGATGAACTGGTGGGCTCACGACCATAGTCGCAGGGGGCATCAAGCTCAATTGGCATAACTTACTACACAAAACATTGTTCCACCTCCTACTTTGGCGACTAGCGACTGGGATCTTAAAAGCTTGCAAGCAGCCATCTAGATGCAATGATGGGTCTCTCCTCATCCAGAGCAAAGAAGAATGAAGAAAACAAAAGATTTATGGAAACAATTAGTCCTAGCAACTGGTACACCATGCGATCCTCAGCCTATACAACTATAAGACCAGAAGAATTAGATGGTGCCTGGCTACCCCTGTCAACCACTCAGAGGGGGATCTATGTAGGAAATCCTGGATAGAGAGGAAGAACAATGTGGAACAAAACTCAAAATCATTTGGAAAAAAAAAAGGAGGGGGACAGATTTGCTGGTCTGGTAGAGCCTGGTGGAATCAAGGAGTCTATAGCCACTAGCTTCCCTTCAGGTCTGAAATTGAACCCATACTTTGGCTTCTAGCATAACAAAAGACAGGCATATCAGTTGAATGTTTACTTGAGGTAGAGACACTCCTTGGAAAGAAAAATCATGGGAGAAAGAAGGGTTGCTTATGCACAGGAAGACAGCTCAGGGGGCAGGAGTGAATGGAGGGATGACACAGGCAAGAGGTAACTATTGGAGGAACTGGGAGGGAAGCTGTTGCATTGTGGTAAATTGTAGTCAATGTCATGAGACAAAGTGTATGTGACCTGCTGTATGGAAAATGAATTTGCTCTGTAAATTTTCACCCAAATCACAATAATAAATAAATAAATATAGTCTAGTGTGGCAACAGGTAGAACTATTTTAAAGTCAGTTTGTAAACCTCTTGTTGAAATACTGACATACAATCTCACAGGCAAACATATTTGTAATGTTATTTTTATTTAAATATAGTAAGCTGACATAAATAAATAAATAAATAACCCACTGCTACTGAGGTGACTCAAACTCATAGAGACCCTATAGTACAGAGCACAGGTGTCTCCTAGGGTTTCCAAGGATGTAAATCTTTGTGGAAGCAGACTGCCTCATCCTTCTCCTGTGGAGTTGCTGGTGTGTTTGAACTTCCAGTCTTTTGGTTAGCAGCCAAATTTTTTTTTTTTTTAATTGTGATTTGGGTGAAAGTTTACAGAATAAATTAATTTTCCAACAGCAGTCGATACACATTTTGTCTCATGACATGAGACTGCAATTCCTTGCAATGTAACAACTCTCTTCCCTCTCCCTCCCTGTTGTTACCTCTTCCCTGCGTCCATCCCTCCCATGCACTCCCACCCTCCAAGCTATCTCCCTGTGCAAACACTGACCTTCTATTCTCCCATGATTGATTGCTCCAAGTAGTGTATCTACCTGATGTAAATGTTCAGCCCATATACCTGTGATATTTGGCTGGAACCCACAAGAGTTCAATTCCAGACCTGAATGGTAGCTAAGGGTTATAGTCTTAGGGGTTTCACCAGGCTCTATCAGGCCAGCAAACCTGATCTTTTCTTTTCTTTTTTTTTATGATTTTGAGTTTTGTTCTACATGATTCTCCCACTCTGTCTAGGATCTCCTGCATGATTCCCCTCTAAATGGTTGATAGTGGTAGCCAGGCACCATCTAGTTCTTCTGGTCTCATGGTCATATAGAGCACCTGACTCTTTTAACCATATAACCACCAGAGTTCTCTTATTCAACTGACAACTTAAAACAATTACCAGATAAGAATATACCGTAAGTATGGATTGCAGAGATTTTCTCAAATCATAAACACTGCCCTTGAAGCAGTAATAATCCTTAATACTGTTTTCAAATAAAATTATGCTTTGAAAATCCTCTGTGAATTTACTAAACTCTTTGCAAGCTGTCTGTGGGGAAGAATAAAGGAATTGAGAATGGAAGAAGAAGCCCTCAGTTTTCTCAGTTTTCCCCTATATCCGTTTTGGCTAGAAAAGCTAAGACACTTTACACTGGCCTTCTATATATATATGTATGTGTGTGTGTATATATATATATATATATACACATATATATATATACACATATATATATATATACACATATAAGCTCTGGTAGCATGGTGCCTAAGGCACTTGACTGTTAA
>NW_006922405.1:536276-557441 GCF_000298275.1 Orycteropus afer afer
AAAGAAAGGGGTTTTTTTTTGTTTGTTTGTTTGTTTTTTTTGCTCTACAAAGATTGTTTTAAACTAATGAGCCAGGACCATTGATCTACTGTGCTTTATTTAAATAACTCATTTAATTTTATGTAGTCTCTGGAGAGTCAGTAAAAACTTAATCAGAATTGTTTCTTTTACTATTGTCCTTTTCCAAAATATGAAGTTCATCTGCAGACCTGTCACTCCCACTTACAGACACGAACATTCTCAGAGAGAGGGCAAACAGGATTAAGAAAAACAAAACAAAACAAAAACTTGTTGATTTGAAGAGAAGTTCATTTCATCTGGCTATGACTTCAATTTAATAACACCATTTTTGTTATTTGAATTAAGCAAAGGGACTTTTCATCGAATGATTTTGTCCTGGTGATGGGAATGGCAATGTCTTCAAAAGGTAAAACAGTTCTCATATGATATTATGTAGGTAAGAGATGAGGAATTACAGAATATGTTTATCTGGAGGAAAAATTGCCAGATTGAGGGAGTAGATTCTTGAAGAATAATATGTGAACTCAAGAAGAGAGTCAATGAGAAGATAAAGCTTTAAGACAATTTGACAAAAGAACTTAGCAGATTGGTAAAAGATGGCTCCAATTAATGACGTTCAGCCTACAGAGGCAATATATGAGACTTCTTATTAAAGTGTTACAGTTCCAATAGAATTTGGTTTATGTGCTTGGCAAGAGTTCCAGAACTCTTAAAATGCGAAGAAAAGAACATTGACTGTCTTCCAAAACTTCAATTCATAATTTAACAAAATTTACTTGATCTGTGAAGAAAAATAGGATATTTGGAAGTTAAATTTTTATTTGGCATCTGTTCTTCTTGCAAGTAATAACCTTGAATAAAGCATACTTCTTTGATAAGCATTATGTGCCACAGTAAAGCAGAGATAATCCTTTAAATTTAAGCTTAAGGATCCAGAAAGGATTTTCAGCTTTCAAAGGACATAAATCATGCAAAATATTCCTTTCCAGACTAGTCCTAATTTTATCTTTATGTCTGAGAAGCTTCAAAATTCTCATATCAGCTGACCATTGCATGTTTAAACTGGTTTATATGAATTCTTTTTTTTTCTTTTTTCACATGCATGTTATTGTTGCTGTTGTTCTTCTGGTGTCATTGTATTACCATGTACAGCTAGTCCATAGGGTTTTCTTGGCTGTAATCTTTATGGAGGCAGTTTGTCAGAACTTTCTTCTGTAGAAATATTGGTTGGGTTCTAACTAGTAAACTGTTCATCAGCAATCAATGGCAAACTACTTGCGCCCCCCAGGTTCCTTAATTTACATACACATTTATTAAACAGGTATCTGGATCATTTCAAAAAACCACCTGAAAACTATCTATCTATCTATCTAATGGTTATAATGGGTAAGTTATTGTTATGGGCTATTTCGATATTTTCTAGGATATTTAGAGCCAGGTTTATATTCTTCCATTCTAAGATTATCCTAGGTCTACCTTCATATAGGGAGCTCTGGTAGCATAGTGCCTAAGGCACTTGACTACTAACCAGAAGGCTGGCAGTTCAAACCCACTAGCCACTCCTCAGAAGGAAGATGGGGCAATCTACTTCCATAGTGACACTGCCTCAGAAACCCAAGGAGGGGTCGCTATGAGTTGGGTCCAATTCGACAGCACATAACAACAACAACAACAAACCTTCATATAATTAATGATCTCTTTTAGAAGTGTGTCTCTTCTGCAGTGTGCCTTCTCTATTCTACATATTAGAATCTTTTGAAATTTCTATATTCTGTGGAAATATATTCCTACAAAACCATAGATTTCTTAATATTCCATAGTGAAAATTATGGTGCTCTCTGTAGGTTTGATATATCATAAAGGTTTTTGATGGACAGGATGGCATTCCATGCTAGCTGTACTTTTCATCTAGCCAGGCTACACTGAGCAAAAACATGGCTTCTAATTTTTTAAGGTACTCTGTACTGTAATGATGATACTTATTGAACTAGCTAAGGTATGCCTGGAAAGTGGCTTTACCTACAATTTTTTGTTGTTGTTGTTTTTGTTATTGCTGAGGGTAGGGAAGGAACAAAGAGGGAGGACTATGTTTTTTAATAATATCCTGGGAACCTGTCATTTCTTTATGGATTCAGACCTTAAGCTTAAATTTTTCCCCACACACATTTCAAAATGTCAATGTTTTCCTTTTATCTTTTACATCAGAATGGTCTTCTAAGCTAATGAACAGAAAATCTCATGAAACATTATGAAATTGCATATAATTCATGAAATTATTTCATGAGCCATTTTGGGATAAGGAAATAACAATTAAAGGATTAAATGATGAGAAAAAATGCATTTGTAGCTATGGAAAATGAGTTTTTAATAATAACTTTTTGGTGCTCATAGCATTTTCAACCATCTAGGAAACTTAAATATATCATTGAAAACCTTGGCTTTTCATGGGAAAAAAAAAACAAAAACATATTTTTAATATGTGTAAATCCACAAAAAAGTGTCTTTCTTTCTACATCACATTACATGCATAGATGATTTTTTAACTAAATCAATGTCTAGGTGAGTCAGCTTGCTCTTTCCTCACTCTTTTAGGTACCGACCCACCTGAGGCATATTTCCACATTCCTCAAGAACATAGTTAAGTGCTAATACTCTCACTAAGGAATACAGAAGAAAAAAAAAAAATAAGAAGCCTGCATAAAGTATGTTAACACAAAAGCTGGTAGAACCAGAAGTGGCCAGAACAGCCTCTGCTTAGCTATGCAGGTGTAAAGTGGAAAACCTTCACTTGAACATGAACTTTTGACATCACAAGCCAAAAAACATATACCATGGTGGCCATGTCAATGCATCTCCACTGCACCCTCACTAATGCAACAAAAATAAGTTAGATTCTTCTATACCAGCAAAAAGATTGCTGAAAAAGAAATAAGGAAATCCATACCATATACAATACCTACCAAAAAAAAATAAAATACTTGTGAATAAATCTTACCAGGGACACAAAGGACCTGTACAAAGAAAACCACAAAAGACTACTTCAAGAAATCATAAGAGATCTACATAAAAGGATGAACATACCATGCTCATGGATAAGAATAATGAACATGGTGAAAAGGTCAATTCTACCCAAAACAAGCTATACATTCAAGCAATCCCAATCCAGATCCCATCAAAATTCTTTAAAGATATGGAAAAATCAATAACTATTTTATTTGGAAATGAAAGAGACCTTAGATAAGAAAAGAACTGTTGAAGAAGAACATATTAGGAGGTCTCACACTCCTGGATCTCAAAACCTACTATACAGCTACAGTAGTCAAAACTGCCTGATATTGGTACAATGACAGACACAGACCAGTGGAATAGAATAGAGAACACAGAAATAGATCCATCAACCTATGGTCTGCTGATCTTCGACAAAGGGCTGGAATCCATTAAATGGGGAAGAGATAGTCTGTTTAACAAATAGTGCTGGTAAAATTGAATATCTATTTGCAGAAAAATGAAACAAGATCTGTACCTCACACCATACAAAAAACTAATTCCAGATGGATCAAAGAGTTAAATGTGCAACCTAAAACTATAAAGTTCCTCGAGTAAAAACTAGGAGAAAATTTAAGGGACCTAATATATGGTATGGGAGCTCTGGTAGCATAGTGGCTAAGACACTTGCCTGCTAACCAGACGGCTGGCGGTTCAAACCCACCAGCCACTCCTCGGAAGGAAGGTTGGTGTGTTGGATTGGGTTCTCTAGAGAAACACAAAAACCAGCAAAGTATATATATATATATATATATATATATATATATATATTTATTTATTTATAGAGAGAGAAAGAGAGAGAGAGAGAAATTTATCTTAGATAAATGGCTCACAAGCGTGTAGAAGCCGACAAGTTCAAGCTAAAAAGTTCGTCTCTGGAGGGGGATGGGGCCCAGGGCCGTCTGGCTTTCGCACGCACGGCAGAGGAGTTCAAGTCACGAAGTTCGTCTCTGGAGAGAGATGGGGCCCGGAGTCGTCTGGTTCCCATAAGCACAGTAGAGCCGAGAGAATCAAGCTGACACGCAGTGCGCTGGTCGCTGTTCCCAACAAAGAATGAATCCGAAAACCTCCAGGGCGAGCAGCGAGCTGCTCGCTCCAGGAAGTATATAGTCCGGAATGCCGTTCTTCCAGTTTGTCCCTGGGATAGTATTGCAGGTAGGCCACACCCCTGGGGAAACTCCCCCTAGGCCGACCGGCCACTTAGAACGCAGTCATGTGATCCATCATGGGAACCACCACTCACAACTGGAGTCCAGCCAAGTTGACACATCTTCAACTATCACAGTTGGGCAATCCTACTTCCGTAGTGATACTGCCTCAGAAACCCAAGGAGGGGTCGCTATGAGTCAGGTTTGACTCGACAGCAAACAACAACTACAACAACAACAACAATATATGGTATAAGTAGACTATCAAGCATAACCCAAAATGCACAAACAGCAGAAGAGAAACTAGATGAATGGAACCTTCTAAAAATTAAATTTTTATGTGTTTCCAAAGACTTCTCCAAAAGAGTCAAAAAAGAACTTACAGATTGGGAAAAAAATATTTAGCAGTGACAAATCTGGCAAGGGACTTATCTCTAAAATTTATAGAAAACTCCAACACCTCAATAACAAAAAGACAAATAATCCAATTAAAAATGGGTAGAAGACATGAATAGACCCTTCACCAGAGTGGATATTCAGGCAGCTACAAACACATGAAGAAATATTCATGATCATTAGCCATTAGAGAAATACAAACAAAACAACAATGAGATACCATCTTGCCCCAGTACTAGTGGCAAAGTTCAACAAGACAAAAAATAGCAAACCCTGGTGAGGATGTGGAGAGATTGGGACTTTCATATAGTGTTGCCGGGATATTAAAATAATACAAACACTTTGGAAAGCAGTATAGTGATTCCTTAAAAAGTTGGAATTAGAAATACCATTTGACTCTGCCATTCCGTTACTAGGTATATATCCTAAAGAAGTCAGAGCCACGACAAGAACACACATATGCACACCCACATTCATCACAGTGCTATTTATAAGAGGAAAAAGATGGAAACAACCTAGGTGCCCATCAACAGAAGAATGGATAACCAAACTATGGTACACACACACAATGGAATACTATGCAACCCTAAAGAATAACGTAGAATCTGCAAAACATCACATAACATGGATGAACTTGGAGGACATTACGCTGAGTGAAATAAGTCGATCAGAGAAGGACAAATATTGTATTAGTCTGCTATTGTAAAAAGTCAAGGAAAGGTTTATATATGGAATGAAATTTTCTTTGTTGGTTGCCAGAGGTGGGAAAGGAGGGGAGGTAATACTGTTGGATAGGTAGAAACAAGTATTGATTTGGGTGAAGGGAAGGGCAATGTACCAAATGTGATTGACCAACACAGTGGCATTGGGAAAGAGAAAGACATATACAGGTGCATGGGAGGTACAGACAACAAAGATGAACCCTTTTGCACAGATAGTACTGCACTGTCAGTGATGACAAACATTAATCTATGGGTGGATGGATGGGTAGACAGGCTGAATGACTGGGTATGTCTGTACAGGGGGCAGTGTGCCTACGACCATGTATAGGGTTGGCAGATGATATTTCTACTAGTGTATTTGTATGTTCTGTAAGAATGTCCAGGTGAATAGTAAAACTGAAAAGGTTGTTGTGACTTCTTGGCCACAGCCTGGAGGGGGCAAATGTGGACTGGGGACCATGGTAGCAGGGGTCATCAAGCTCAATTGGCATAACATACACAAAAACGTTGTCCTACATCCTACTTTGGTGAGTAGCAACTGGGATCTTAAAAGCTTGCAAGCGGCCATCTAGATGCAACTTTGGATCATCCATAGCAAAGAAGAGGGAAGAAAACCAAAGATGTATGGAAACAAGTAGTCCAAGGGACTGGTAGACCATTCAATCCACAGCCTAAAGGACCACTAGACCAGAAAAATTAGATGGTGCACAGTTACCACTGTCAAACACCAGAGGGAGATCTATGTAGGAGATCCTGGATAGAGTGGGAGAACAATGTGGAACACAATTCAAAATCATTTAAAAAAAAAAAAAGGACCAGATTTGCTGGTCTAGTAGAGCCTGGTGAAGCCCCTGAAACTATGGCCCTAGCTACTCTTCACGTCTGGAATTGAACCCACTCCTGTGGTTTCCAAACAAACAAAAGACAGGCATGTGAGTTGAACATTTACATTAGGGAGACACACTCCTTGGAAAGATCAATCTTGGGAGAATAGAAGGGAATTGAATGCCCAGGGAGACAGCTTGGGGGGCAAGAGTGTATGGGAGGGAAACACAGGGAAGAAGGTAGCTATGGGGGGAGGGGGAGTGAGAAGAGAGCTGTTACATTGTGGGAAATAGCAGTCAATGTCATGAGACAAAATGTGTATGAACTGCTATGTGGAAAGTGAATTTGTTCTGTAAACTTTCACCCAAATCACAATAAAATTTGTTTTTAAAAAGTCAGAGCTCTTTGCAAACTATGTTACTGCTTCCAGTTAAGATTTATTTGTTTCTCACATACATAGACCTTGTTGCAAAAAAGAATGAAATATTTGCTTTGGTCACATTAGGCAGTATCATGTTGGCCATTCTCCAACAGAACACAGGTTCCCTTTCTCTATGATATCTTCTATTAAGAAACATATTTGGCTATCCCTAGCAACAAGAAGGTTAATTCTAGAGGTATTTTTTTCCCTACATTCTGCCAGTCAAATTTGAGAGATTGCCACTTCTCTGGCATCTCTCAGACAATACAGGAAAGATAGAGGAATTAAACAAGCTTCCAAGTGTAAGCTAAGGGCCCTGCATGATGAAGTTGTCTTGTCTGTTGGAAGCTCCACAGTAGAGCACCATGTCCATCTTGTTCACAATTTATCATCAGTGCCTTCTCATTGCCTCAGGCTAGATTCATGTTCCCTAAATAAATGAGTAAAAATCTGTCAGATATGCATCCTTCAGTGGAAGCAATATGAGCACTTTTAAAAGGAAATAAATATCATGATTTTCAAACTTGGGCTGGCAATAAAGATTAACAAAGGGCGGATAAAGGGCTAGTATCCTTTCCTCAAACATAAGAAATGGACACTTAATGTTCCCTTTTTAAGCTTAAGAGACAAGATCATCTCTGAGTGTGTATAGTCTTACTATTACACATACACACACCCATACATATATTTTCATTTTCAATTTCTATCTGGCATTTTTCCAGGTGTTTTAGCCAAAAATCTTGGAATGATCATGATTCTTCTATTTGTCATTGGCCCTGCATCTGATCTATCAGCAAATTTTATTGGCTCTAATTTCAATATATACACAGAATCTTAATACTACATCTTTTACACCCTAATCTATCATCCTCTCTTGCCTAGATTATTGCAAGAGCCCTCCAATTTATCTCTCTGTTACCACCTTTGCTAAGGAACCCTTGTGGCACAGTTGTTAAGCATAAGCACACCAGCCCATCTGCAGGAGAAAGCAGTCTGCTTCTGTAAATATTTATAGCCTTGGAAACAATGTGGGGCAATTCTACTCTGTCCTACAGGGCTGCTATTGATCAGAACAACTTGACAGCAGTCAGTTCTGAACTACCCTTCTTGCACTGCAGTATATTCCTTCCAGAAATTAGTGTGAGCCTCTAAAAATGTAAACTATATCATGTTACTTCAATGACTCCGTTTTTCACTCTGTGTAAATAGAAACTCTCTTACCATGCTTGACAAGTCTCTCCCTGCCCTGGCCATCAGCGACTTTCCCTATTTTGCTCACACTGACCAACACTGGCCACCATGATGGTCCTCAAACACCTCAGGCATGCTACTATTTACAGGCTTTTGTCTTTGTGTTCCCATTGGTTAAACAACTCATTCTTTAAACACCTGCTTGGCTCACTCTTTTGTCTCTTAATTTATGCTTTTATGTTTATTGCTTATTAACTCACACATCCATCAGAAGCATATTTCTTCAAGGGGAGAGATATTTTGTTCCTTGAGGTGCCCTAAGATCTAGAATAGTGGCTGGCATAAAGTAAACACTCGATAAATGAGTGCTGAATAAAGGAATTGAAGAGTTCTATTTATCTCTATTTACCTTTATTTGAGAAATAAAAAGTAAACACCATAAAGACAATGGACTTTTACAGGATGAAAATAATTAGAAGAATAGCATCCTGTCATTCTGTCATACAGAAGGCCAAGTTAATCAGCATATATGTATTGAGAGCCTAATATATATTTTATACACTTACTTAGATTTTTGGTGGATATAAAAAGAAACATAAGATATGGTTCTCACCTCCAAGGCACTGGATATTGGTTCATGAACAAGTCTAAAAAAATAAAAAATAAAACCCACAGCCATAGAATCGATTACAACTCATAGCAAATTCCATTGTGTTTCCAAGGTTGTAAATCTTTAAGGAAGTAGATTGTCTCGTCTTCCTTCTGTGGCATAGCTGGTGCACTTGAACCACTGATTTTCTAGATAGCAGCAAAATGCCTTACTCTGTATGCCACCAGAGCTCCTTAATGAAAAAGTCTGACTTGTATTAAATAGTGCAAGAATTATATGGCTTTATAATATTGTTCACACACTTAAGTAGGCATCAGAATCACCTGAAGATGTGTTAAACTGCTGATAGTTAGGCTCTACCTCCAGAGCTTCAGATTCAGTAGTTCAGGGCAGGCCAGAGAATTGATGTTTCAACTAGTTCCTAGATGGTGCTAAAATTGCACCACACTATGAGAACCAGTGCTCTACAGTAGTAATTCTCAATCTTGGCTAAAATTGCAATCATCTGAACATTTTATTTAAGAAATACATTGATAACCAAGCACCAAACTCATAGATCTATCTTTACTTAGTGTGGGGTGATACAATCAATGAGTACAAGAGATGTAGAAGGATGATTGTTTTATAATTTAAAAGATTAAAATTTTCATATTAAATCATTTGGACATAGGAAGACTATTCAATGTAACAGGTCCTTTTCAGTGAACAATGTATTATGTCACTCAATTCATCTTGTTTCTTTCTAGCATAATTCATAGAGTTTAATTTGAGGAAATAAACTAGGAAATTGCATTCTTTTCAGTTCCCATGATAACTCTATAATAGATAAGACTAGAAGGGAAAACATATACTCACAAATTCAAGTACACTTCCTTTGGGATTCAATGACCCTGTGAATAATATACAACACACTGACACAAGCCCAGCACCCGTTCATGAGTTTGTTCTACTGTGGTATATATATTTTTTGCACATACTGCTATGATGCTAGAAACAATGCCACCAGTATTTTGAATACCAGCAAAGTCATTTATGGTAGACAGGTTTCAGCAAAGCTTCCAGGCTAACATAAAGTAGGGAGAAAGGCCTGGTGATCTACTGAAAATTAGCCAGTGAAAGTTTATGGATTACAACAGAACATTTTCTGACTCACTTAGCTTGGTGAAAGTATCAGGAAAAATCATTTGCTAGTGGAGAACATCACATTTAGTAAAGTAGAGGGCCAATGAAATGAGGTACCTGACCCGGCCCACAGGTCAATCAACGGAGACCCTGAGGGAGGGAGTGAGGAAGATGGGACAGAAGACACGAGAAATGGAGACAAGACAGGAGTTCTGATCAAGTCTCAACTTTATTAAATTCAGAACAAAGCATATATACTAGAAGTGACGTTTATCAAAGGGCAGTTACCTAAGGCAGTGCTGGATGCCAGCAATTGGTGCAGAAAATACGTTTAAAGGTATTAAATAGCTGATAGGTATAAAGAAGACTGTGCGCGCGAATTAGGCAACAACTGATTGGTAGGCAACTAACAAAGAAAGCTCTAACTGATTGGTCAGGCAAAGAAAGCATTTCTAAGGGGTACTGGAAAGTTTATACAAACACTATTTAAAAGGTCAAGGTATGGTTAGTATGGAGAAATAGAAAGGACATAAGTAAGAGCCTTTTGTTTTATTAAAGATCGCTGTCTCTGAGATAAGCATCTTCACAAGACCAGATTCCTGGCTCTCCACAGGTACCCTCAATGAGGTGGATTGGCACAATAGCCAAAAAAACATATTATGATGATGAACAGCACCAGGCAATATTTTATTCTCTTGTATATAAGGTCACCATGAGTCAACTCAATAGCAGCTATTTATCTACTAATCTGTATATCTTGATTAACAATTCCACCACACACCAAATCTTAACTTCTCCTCTAGATTGTCTATACCCCAGACCACATTTTCTAAACTTCCTTGGAATCTACTCAGTTTAAAGGGGGTAGTCCTTCATCCTCACACCAGGTAGGAGAGCCAAAGGGAACCAGTTTCCAGTTGTCATTGCTTTTGTTGTAATCGAACTTATTAACTATTGAAAACTGATGTAGCCCTTCCCAACTCATCTGCACTCAATGCCTCAGTGCTGCCTTTACTTGTCCAAGTCTCCACACAGATTACGGAAAGATGTCATGGCACTCTTTGCTCTCACTATTATAATGCTTCTGAATTATGTTGACATGCTCAAACATTTCACTTGAAATAGGACTTGTCTATCATTGTGGTCAATTTACTTCCATAGTGATACTGCCTTGGAAACCCAAGGAGGGGTCACTATAAGTTGGGTCTGACTCGATGGCACATAACAACAACAACAACAACATCATCGTGGTCAGTTAAAAACCAGGGCAGGAAGCTAAACAGAGTGTTCTGCTAGAACCAGCCATACCTATCTACGATCTGGTGTCACCTTTCAGGGAGAATTCTATATTGAGGTTATTTTCTTGAAAATATGTACCATTTGGAACTTTTCAATCTGTGTCAGAGACTTTCAACAAGGAGAAGGCGGAGCCTTAAAAAAAGAAAGGAAGGTAGGAAGGAAGAAAAGGAGAAAGAGAGAGAAGTAAATCTGGATGCCTTTTCCTTGGTCCTTCTGCAAACTTTCTCACTTACATTCCAGGTATCATCTATGCATATAAAAGAAGAACAATAGCTATGTGTCGTTTCCCCAGAGCAGTAAGTCCTACTAAAATACTATCAATTTATGTAACTATGATGGACCATTCAAATCATTGTTTTCATAATAATAAAAATCTACTCTAGATTGACCAATCGTTTTTAAGTCATAAAGTTATTAGTATATTTTTAAAGAAATTCATCCTTAAAGGAAATTTGTTTTTTGATGGAATTTTCCTCTCTAAAAATCCAGAGGAAAGAGACTGTGCTTTATTCAGTAGATATGCTTATTCATCCTCCCCTGTCTAGCATCAAGAAAACTGTGTGGAAGACACTGATTGAATGTTGAACTGAATTAAATTCCTCCCATTAATCCTATTTCTAGTTGCACAAAATGTCTCTCTCTGATGTTTCTTTTCGTCCCACTGGAGACACACAGAATAAATGTACTAACTCTTAAACATGAAAATTCTTCAAATATGTGATGGCAGCTGTTTTGTTCCCATCCTTTTAGTGTTCTTTACTACAGACTAAACATCTTCAATTATTAAAATATCTTCATACTTTAAGGAGTCAGTAACCCTTGCCACCTCTGAGGTTCTTCAGCTGAACTCTACAGAGATCTAGAAAATACATAGATGGGTTTCAAAGGAAGCTACAAACCCTCTGGACTTGTATATAACATTCTGTACATATATCTATAGTTTTTTTAATATCTTCAAGTGAAGTGGAGTCAGTTACTCCCAAAGGTTACGAATCACTGCTGGAATTTTTATTCAGTCTATCAGTTATTCTGTTCATCTGAATACGTAAACTTTAAACTTGTGTATAGTGTGTGATGCAACAATCATAAAGAGCAGTGAGGAGCTGGTAGTTCCTCACATTTCCATTAATGCATCCTAAGCATCTAGGTGCTCCTGTCATATATTACTCTTAATTAACACTAAATGAATTTGTAACTAACACTATTAAGGTTTTTTTGTATTGTTGCTGTTGTTTAAAAACTATCATATGCCAAAAACTTAAATCAAACCCACTGCTACAGAGCCAATTCTGAGTCATGGTAATCCCATGTGTTAAGAGTAGAACAACTCTATAGGGTACTATAGAGCACCCTGCTATATAGGGTATTCTTGGCTGTAATCTTAATGGAAGCATATTACCAGACCTTTCTTCCCTCATGCTTCTGGGAGGATTCAAGCTATTAACCTTTAAGTTAGTCGAGTGCAACTGTTTGTGTCAACTAGGGACCTGCTATCATTGATACACATATACACACAAACACATACAACATATAAACACACATGCATATTCATCATCAAGTTGGTTTACACTGCTACTTGTACAATGTTTTAGTGTGGAATCCATACATTTTATTGACACCTGTCAAATTTCTTCCTGTAGATTTGAGTTCATCATGGTCATAAACAACTTGCATATTATTTCAAATATTAGGAGCTCTGGTAGTGTAGTGCCTAAGGCACTTGACTGCTAACTAGAAGGCTGGCGGTTCAAACCCACCAGCCACTCCTCAGAAGGAAGATGGGGCAATCTACTTCCATAGTGATACTGCCTCAGAAACCCAAGGAGGGGTTGCTATGAGTCGGTCTGACTCAACGGCACATAACAACAACAATAACAACTGGTTTCCTATAATGTATAAAGTTGACAATGACACCTTCTCTCTCATCTTTCAAGGTTATAATAAAACATTGACAGCCGTATAGCAGCCCATTTGAGACTTCTCTTCATGTTGTTATTAATCCATCAACCCATATTCTTTGAGGGGTTGTTTATCAGTAAGGTATATTGCTGTGTCATACAATGCATATTTTCCCAATGTTTTTGAGGAAATACCATGAAATATTTTGACAACACCTGGATGAAATTAAAAGCTTACTCTATCAATAACATGCAATTTGCTAATCCTATCATGGCAGAAAATAAGGCTAGTATAGGCAAAACTATACTTAGCATATTATATACTCAGTCAACATCCAGTTACTCACTTTTCCTTTTTTAAATTTTGGTTAGTAATTAATTCTAGAGCATCACCAGTTTGAGATAATCAGTAAAAAGACATCTTCTCTGCATATTGCATTAATCTATGAAAATATCTTGCTTAAATATAAGCCTCTAGGACAGTCTTAGGTTTATCAATTTTCATCTTTTAAAATGGATTATTTTTCAGAAATAGGCTTTTAAAGCAAAAAATTTGATCTACAATATTAAAGAAGCATACATTTGAAGAATAATGAGGAAAATTGATTCATCTTGGTACAAGATTTTACAGTGTTTTTTTCAATGGCAGAGTGAAAATTCTTTATTGAAAAGCAGTGAAAAAATACTCACTATGTAACTATAGTGATATTGGATTATTTGCAATAATAATAATAATCAAAAGCTATAACTCTGTAATATCTTTTCAAAAATAAACTTTTTTATTGTTTGAATGCTATTATATCACTAGAATAAAATGATCTAGAGAAAAGAAGCATTAAGGATTGGTGAAATCAACTATGTAAACTATTAATTTAATATACAGATAGTGAATCAATATTTCTAGAACTTCAAGAATGGTCATATATTTGTATAGAGTTCTAAATTATAGATACCTTATTAAATTTATATATTTATATTTATTTTGTATTGATTTTCTGCCTGAACACTGATTCATCTCTAAAGAAAGAACTTTTCAAGAATTTAAAATGTCACAGCATTATTCACAATAGCAAAAATATGGAAGTGACCTAAAAAATCATTAACAGATGAACAGGTAAACAAATGCTGGTACATAAATGGAACACTACACAATTTTAAAGAGTAATGATGAAACTGTATAACACTTCTTAACATGAGTGAGCCTAGAGGAATTATGCTGAGTGAAATTAATCTATCTTAAAAGGACAATTATTACATGAGACCACTGTTATAAAAATGTTAAAAAGTTTTTACACAGAAAGTGTTCTTTGAAGGTTACCAGGGCTGGAAGGGGAAAAAAACAACTACAGGGTAGACACTTATTTTCTTGGATGAAGGGAAATGCAACATGCAATAAGTGGGAGATCAGCACAAAATGATCAAGGCAGTGGAAGACACAGGAAGGAGCACAAGAGTTAAAGGCAACAAAGATGAATGCTATTACATACAGAATCCTGCAACAACAGTAACAATAACTTCCAAGTGGTTACATAGACACTAAATTTGAATTAGGGTGGGAAGGTGAATGGCCCTACATCCACAAATATATATAGGTTTGGCAGAAGTTCTCTCTACCTATGTGTTTATATGTGCTGCAAATATATCCATGAATGTAGTGGAGCATATAGGGGACAAAGTTTTGAAAATGTCTTCGTCATAACCAAGCACCTTGAGGGAATGAGCCACTGGTTATGAAAGCTCAAGATCATATCCTCAGAGGATTCTAAGTTCAATTGGCATAACATAGTCCACCAAGACAATTTCTGCATCCTACTTTGGTGAGTAGTAAATGGGTTCTAAAAGTTTGTGAGTGGCTACCTAAGGTGCAACTATTAGGTTCTCCCTGCCCAGAGCAAAGAAGAATAAAGGAAATCAAAGTCACAGGGAACTATTGGTCCATAAGAATTAATTCCAGCCTCACAACCCTGAGATCAGACAAATTAGATGGTGCTCAGCTACCACTGTTGACCACTCTGAAAAGGATCATAGTAAGAGGTCCTAGAAAGAGTGGAGACAAATGTGGAACAAAATTCGAAATCATAAAAAAGACCAGGATTATTGATCTGATGAAGACTGATGGAATTCTAAAGACTATGGCCCTTAGACATCCTTCAAACTAGAACTGAACTTAGTCCCCATGATTCAGCAGTCAGCCAAATAATACACAGGCAAGAAGTTCTGGTAAGATGGCCAAATAGGCAGAAAGACTGCACAGACCCTCTTCAACAAAGAAAAGGGGAACCAATTTACACAGATACAGAAGATAACCCTGGAGCCCTGAGCTTTCATGGGAAGGATATAGAAGTGGACTAAACTCCAACTAATAGAAGAATTTCCATGAAAACATCAAAAAAGGAGACATTCGGAGGTGGGGTCTGGCAGTGATCCTGACGGGGCAGAAAGCTTGAATATTGCCAAGTGGTGTTAGGACCTAAGAATTAACCTAAAAATCAGCCCTACTAGCCAGGGACTGCACAGAGGACTGCTCTGGTGGCTGCTGAGGAAAAGCGGAAGCAGCAAAGAAGAAGGTGGGTTGAGCTGTGGACTTTTTCTGTCCGGAGGGTGTAGTCATTTTGAATGTTTACAAGTGGTTTCCCCATTTTGGATATTTAAAGCAACAGCGTTCTCCCAGATTCCAGGGACTTAAGAACAGTTTCCACTTACCGGGAAACACAAGGACATCCCGGATGCTGATGACTGGAAAGTTGTGACATTTCCCTTGTTACTCTTATACCTCACACCCTCTTGGTGAATGGAGGTGCAGCCGTCCCTCACTCCCACCCACCTCCTAGGCTGCCAGGAATTCCATACCAGTCTGTGTGCTTGAACAGAGACTAGGTGTCCTGCCTTGCCCTGCCCCAGTTTTTTTTTCTTTTCCTTTTTTGTTTATTTTTGTCTGTTTTAGAACTACTACTATTATTATTACTTTTATACTTTTAATTATTGTTATTTGTTCTTCCCATCCCAGGTTCTAGTTTTCAGCTTTTTCTCTTTCCCCTGTTCCTGGTAATCTTTTATTTCTTTCTCATGGTTAACCCTGTTACATGTTTTTCTTTTTGCATTTTTCCCATTTTTTTCTTCTTTATCTCCTATTCTACATTTTTTCTCTTATTGCCCTCACCCCAGATACTGCAGTGTTTTCATTTTTTTTCTTTTCTTTTTTTGTTTATTGTTCCTGTGTGATTACATGGAGTGTTTTTTGTCCATTTGCTTTTACATTTTTGATTGTTATTTAATGGTTATTTTTGTCTAACTGAGTGGAAGACAGCAATCATCCCCATACAATACAACTACACCCACAACACCTGTAGTTTCACTTATTGAGTGAGAGCCACTACTTTCTTCTCCACCACAGGGCAATGATAAACAACCATCAAGAAGAACCTTGCTCACCCATAGCTGCTCTTCACAAATAGTTAACAGAGATCTAAATACAACAATGTCACAATGTCACAGAGACAACAGACCAACAAAGTCCACACAAAGAAGGAAGATAAAGTGGTAGAAACAAGGGAGCAGGATACAGACCCAGAATACATCCCCAAAGAAGAAGCAGCATTGCAACTCCCTGATAAGGAATTCAAAAGAATTATATTTAGGTATTTCCAAAGGATTGAGAGATAGATCAAGGAAAACACAGACAAAACCCTAGAAAAATTTCAGAAGAAAATAGAAGAACAAATGGACATAATAAATGAAAAATTAGAAATGATTCAAAATCTACAGAATGAAATCCAGAAGATTAATACTAAATTTTCAAAAATATATAACACATTGAAAGGCCAAAGGAGTAGAATTGATGGAATGGAAGACATAATTAATGAGATTGAAGACAAATATCTGAATACTTCTTTGGAAAGGGATCAATCAGAAAGAAGATAAAAAAAAAAATGAAGAAAGCCTAAGGTTCATGGGAGATACCATCAAAAAGAATAACCTATATGTCATTGGAATTTTAGAACAGGAAGAGAAAAATTAAACAACTGAGAAAACCGTCCAAGATTTGATGCAAAAGAACTTCCCTGATATGATGAAAATTGAATATATCCATTCAGGAAGTCCAATGAATCTCAAACATTATAGAATCCAAAAGAAAATCACCCAGGCACATCATCGTCAAACTCATCGAAACAAAAGACAAAGACAGAATCTTGAAAGCAGCACAGGAAAAACAAAAAGTTACCTACAAAGGACAGCCAGTAAGAATAAGCTCTGATTTCTCAGCAGAAACCATGCAAGTGAGAAAGTAATGGGATGGTATATATAAAACCCTGAAAAAGAAAAATTTTCAACCAAGAATTATGTACCTGGCAAAATTGTCCCTCAAATAGGATGGTGAAATTAGTAGATTTCCAGATAAGCAGAAACTAAGGGAATTTGTTAAAACAGACAAATCTTACAAGAGACACTAAAGGGAGTCCTTTGAACAGAGAACCAAAAATAGCAAACACCAATGGACCATTAATACACAAGATGACATAACCCAGAAACCACAGCTATGGTCATATCAAAAGTAAATAAACTTAAAAAATTATAAACAGGGACCAGAGACATCAATTTTCAAAAGAGGACAACTAAAAACCAAAAGGAGTGTAAATACTGTGCATTAAGAATTTCTAAATGGTGAGGAAGTCAATAGAGTTGCAAGATAGAAAGGACTGTTCTAAACTCGAGGAGAAAATTACAAATCACAGGGTAACCTCAAAGAAAAATGATAAACCTTCACATCACACACACACAAAAAGGATAAGCACAAATATTCAGCAAATACTAAAACAACAGCAACAAAGGAAATGATAACACGATTCATAAACATAATGAGCTCAGCACAGAGAATAATGTGGAACAAAGAAACAAGGTACACAAAGAAAAAACACATAACAAAAGGACAGCAACCAATTCATGTTTGTCAATAATTACACTGAATGATAATAGATTAAATGCACCATTCAAGAGATGGAGAGTTGCAGATTGGATAAGAAAACAAAACCCTTCAATATGCTGTCTACAAGAATCACATGGTAGAGACAAAGACAAAAATAGACTAAACATCAAAGGTTGGAAAAAAAAAATCAAGCAAATGGCAACCATAAAAGAGCAGTAGTGGCAATATTAATTTCTGATCCAATTGACTTTAAAACAAAAACCACCACACGAGACAAAGAAGGACATTATATAATGATTAAAAAATCAATTGAACAAGAAGATATAACCATAATAAATGTCTGCGGACCAAATGAAAGAGCCCCAAAATACATAAATCAGACTTTAAAAGAATTGAAAAGCAAATAGATGACTCCACAGTCATAGTAGGAGACTTTAATACACCATTTTCAATGAAAGATAGAATAACTGGAAAAAAAACTCAACAAAGAGTTAGCAGAAGAGCTAAACAATGCAATTCACCAACTTGACCTTATAGGCTTCTTCTACACAGCACTTTACCCAACAACAGCACAATATACATTCTTTTCCACTGACATGGAACATTTTCCATGATAGACCATATGTTAGGCAAGATTTAATAAATGTTAAAGCAAGACTTAATAAATTTTAAAACATTCAAATGTTACAAAGCATCTTCTCAGATCACAATGCTATCAAATTAGAAATAAACAATAGGAAGATTAATGGAAAAAGAGTAAATAAATGGAAACTGAACAACACCCTCCTTAAGAAAGACTGGGTAAGAGAAGAAATAAAAATTGAAATACAAAAATTCCTTGAATCACATAAGAATGAAAACACAACATACCAAAATCTTTGGGACACAGCAAAAGCAGTGACCAGAGGCCAACTGATAACAATAAATGCACACATAAAAAAGGAAGTAAGAGCCAAAATCAACACTTTAAGCCAACATCTCCAACAATTAGAAAAAGAACAGCAAGAAAAGCCTACAGTCACCAGAAGAAAGTAAATAATCAAGATTCAAGCAGAAATCAATGAAACAGAAAATAGAAAGACAATAGAAAAAATAAAAAAGATCAGAAGTTGGTTTTATGAAAAGATTAATAAAATTGACAAACCACTGGTAAATTTAGTAAAGGAAAACAGGGAGAGAACACAAACAATGTGAATAAGAAATGAAATGGGTGATATCACAACAGAACCAACTGAAATAAAAAGGATAATATCAGGATACTATGAAGAAATGTACTCCAACAAATTTGAAAAATGGAAGAAATGGACAGATTTCTAGAAATACACCACTTACCTAAACTAACACAGAAGGACATGGAAAAGTTGAACAGATCCATAACAAAAGAAGAAATTGAACAAGTCATAAAAAAATTACCAAAAAAAATGAAAGGTCTGGCCCAGACAGTTTCACAAAATTCTACCAAAACTTCATAGAAGAACAGACACCAATCCTACTCAAACTATTCCAAAACATAGAAAAGGATGGAATCCTCCCTAATTCATTTTATGAAGCAAGCATAATCCTTATACCAAAATCATCAAAGACATCACTCAAAAGGAAAACTATAGACCAATATCCCTTGTGAATATAGATGCAAAAATCTTCAACAAAATCCTAACCAATGGACTCCAACAACGTATTAAGAAAATCATTCATTATGACCAAGTGGAATTCATATCAGGTATGCAAGGATGGTTCAACATTAGAAAAACAATCAAAGCCATACACCACATAAATAAACCAAAGAAAAAGAACCACATGATCATATCAATAGATGCAGAAAAGGCATTTGATAAAATCTAGCACCCATTCCTGATCAAAAATCTCAGCAAAAAAAAAAAAAAAGAAGGGATTTCAACAAATTTTTTTAAGGACATGGAAAAACTAATTACTAATTTCATATGGAAAGGAAAGAGACCTAGAATAAGCAGAGCACTTCTCAAGAAGAAAAACAAGTGGGAGGTCTCACACTCTCAGATCTTAAGAACTACTATATAGCCACAGTAGTCAAAACAGCATGGTATTGGTACAATGATAGACAGATAGACCAATGGAACAGAATCAAAAGCTCAAACATAGACCTATCCATCTATGGACAACTGATCTTTGACAAAGGCCCAAAGCCTATTAAATGTGGAAAGGATAGCCTCTTTAACAAATGGTGTTGGCAAAACTGGATATCCACCTGCAGAAAAATGAAACAAGACCCATAACCCATCCCATACACAAAAACAAACTGAAGCTGTATCAAACACTTAAACGTAAAGCCCAAAAGTAGAAAATCCATCAAAGGTAAAATAGGGGCAAATCTAGGAGCCCTAATTTATGGCATAAATAGACTATCAAGCATAACCCAGAATGTGCAAGAGATAGAAGAGAAGCTAGATGACTGGGACCTTTTAAAAATTAAATTCTTGTGTACATCAAAAGATTTTATCAAAAGGGTAAAAAGAGTACCTACAGATTGGGAGAAAATATTTGCTATGACATCTCTGACAAGGGACTTTTCTCCAAAATCTACAGAAAATTTCAACACCTCAGCATCAAAAAGACAAATAACCCAATTCACAAATGGTCAAAAGACTTGAACAGACACTTCACCAAAGAAGATATACATGCAGCCAACAAACACATGAGAAATTGCTCACGATCATTAATCATTAGAGAGATGCAAATCAAAACAACAATGAGATATCATCTCACCCCAGCAGTAATAGCAAAGTTCAACAGATCAGATAGTAACAAATGCTGGTGGGGTTGTGGAGAAATTGGAATTCTTGTGCACTGCTGGTGGGATTGTAAAATGGTACAACCATTGTGGCAAACGGTATGGCGTTTCCTTAAAAAACTGAAAATAGAAGTACCATTTGACCCAGGGTATACTAGGAATATACCCTAAAGAAGTGAGTGAGAGCAAACGAACAGACATATGTATGCCTATGTTCATTGAAGCACAATTCACCATAGCTAAGAGATGGAAGCAACCTAAATGCCTATCAACGGATCAGTGGATAACCAAGTTATGGTATATCCACACAATGGAATACTATGCCACATTAAAGAACAATGAGGGATTCGCAAATCGTCTCGCAACGTGGATTAACCTTGAGGACATTATGCTGAGTGAAATAAATCAATCACAGAAGGAAAAGTACTGTATGAGCCAATTACTGTAAAAAGACAGAGAAAGGTTTGCTTGGGAAAGGTTACTTACCTAGTAGGTTACTGGGATGGGGAGGGAAAGGAAGGGATTAATTTGGGTTAGTTAGGGCTTACACGCTGACATGGGTAAGGGGAGGGATATACAGAAAAGGTATATGACCACCATGATAACATTGGGAAATGAGAGGACACCGAACTGTGCACATAAGAGATAGACGACAGATGCCAAAACCAACCAATGTGTCCACAATACCACACTGCCATTAACACTAAACACTAAGCTATACAGATAAACACATAAACACCTGAGATGATCAGACAGAGGTCAGTGAGTAGAGGTGT
>NW_006922405.1:558768-572931 GCF_000298275.1 Orycteropus afer afer
TATAAAAAACTACTTCAAGAAACCATAAGAGATCTACATAAATGGAAGAACATACCATGCTTGTGGATTGGAAGACTGAACATTGTGAAAATGTCAATTCTACGCAAAGCAATATACATTCAATGCAATCCTAATCCCAATCCAGATCCCATCAACATTTTTTAATGATATGGAAAAACAAATCACTAACTTTATATGGAAAGGAAAGAGACCTCAGATAAACAAAGTACTATTGAAGAAGAAGAACAAATAGGAGATCTCACACTGCAGGATCTCAAAAAATACTATATAGCCACAGTAGTCAAAACTGCCTGGTATTTGTACAATGACAGATACATAGACCAGTGGAATAGAATTGAGAACCCAGAAATAGATCCTTCAACCTATGGTCAGCTGATCTTTGACAAAGGGCCTAAATCCATTAAATGGGGGAAAAGAATGTTTACTAAATGGTGCTGGCAAAACTGGATATCCATTGGCAGAAAAATTAAACAAGATCTGTATCTCAGAGCATACACAAAAACTAACTCCAGATAGATCAAAGACTTAAATGTGAAACCTAAAACTATAAAGTTTCCTCAAGGAAAAACTAGGGGCAAATTTAGGGGTCCTAATATATGGCATAAATAGGCTATCAAGCATAATCCAAAATACACAAATAACAGAAGAGAAACTAGATGAATGGGACCTTCTTAAAATAAAAATTTTTATGTGCTTCCAAAGACTTCTCCAAAAGAATCAAAAGAGAACCCACAGATTGGGAAAAAAATATTTGGCAATGACAAATCTGACAAGGGACTTATCTCTAGAATCTATAGAAAACTCCAACACCACAGCAACAAAAAGACAAATAATTGCCCCATCTTCCTTCTGAGGAGTGGCTGGTGGGTTTGAACCGCCAGCCATCTGGTTAGCAGTCAAATGCCTTAGGCACTATGCTATCAAAACTCCCAAGTTTATCTATGTAAGGAAATTTTCTTTGCTGGTTACGGGGGTGGGGGTATGGGAGGGAAGGATAGGGAACACTGTTAGATAGGTAGAGATAAGTATTGATTTGGGTAAAGAGAAGGGCAATGTACTAAATGTGAGTGATCAACATGGTGGCATTGAGGAAGAGGAAGACATAGAGAGGTACATGGAAGGTGCAGACAACAAAGATGAACAATTTTGCACACAGAGTACTGCTTTGTCAATGAAGACAAACATGGGTATATGGGTGGATAGATGGTGGACAGGCTGAACTATTAGGTATGTCTATGCACCAGGGAGTGTACCCAAGACCATGTATAGGGTTGTCAGACAATGTTTCTACAAGTGTATTTGTATGTTCTGTAAAAATTCCCAGGTGTATATTAGAGCTGACAAGGGACAGGGTTGTAGTCACTTCTTGGGCACAGCCAGCTACCCAGAGGGACCGAGTAGTTGAACCTGTGGGTTCGAGACTATAGTCGCAGGGGACATCAAGCTAAATTGGCATAACATACTACACAAAACATTGTTCCACCTCCTACTTTGGTGAATAGTGACTGGGATCTTAAAAGCTTGCAAGCAGCCATCTAGATGCAATGATGGGTCTCTCCTCATCAGAGCAAAGAAGAATGAAGAAAACCAAAGATTCATGGAAACAATTAGTCCTAGTGACTGGTACACCATGCGATCCACAGCCTATACACCTATGAGACCAGAAGAACTAGATCGTGTCTGGCTACCACTGTCAACCATTCGGAGGGGGATCTAGGTAGGAGATCCTGGATAGTGAGGGAGAACAATGTGGAACAAAACTCAAAATCTTTTGGGGAAAAAAACGGGGCCAGGTTTGCTGGTATGATAGAGGCTGGTGGAACCACTGAGACTATAGCCCCTAGCTGCCATTCAGGTCTGGAATTGAACCCACACCTTGGCTTCTAGCCCAACAAAAGACAGACATATGAGTTGAACATTTACCTCAGGTAGGTACACTCCTTGGAGAGAACAGTCATGGGAGACAGAAAGGTTGTTTATGCACATGGAGACAGCTCAAGGAGAAGAAGTACACGGAGGGATGAACACAGGGAAGAGGTAACTATTGGAAGGAATTGAGAAGGGAGCTGTTGCATCTAGGTAAATTGTAGTCAATGTCATGAGACAAAGCATATGTGAACTGGTGTATGGAAAGTGAATTTGCTCTGTAAACTTTCACCCAAATCCCAATTACAAAATATATACAGTCTAATAATAATATTAATAATAATAATAATAATAATACACAGGTCTATAAAGTGAACAGTAATATCAGGAGGGTATGTATTCATCAGAGCAATCAATCATATGATATGAAGGAGTACAGCATTTGCCCCAGGATATAGCTAAGAAGGCAAGAGGGAATGAGAAGGAAGGAGGGAAGGAGTGGGCACAGGCAAGAAGTAGGAATAATGCTGTTACACTGTGGAGATTGCAGGAAATATCACAATACTGAATGTGTATGGATTGTTGGACAGAAAACTAGTTTTCTCTATATAAACATTCACTCAAACCACAATTTTGGTAAGACAATAAAAAGAGTGGTCGAAATTTTTGAGAGTGATACATGGTGAAGAATATTTCAATAAATCAGAGAAAATATGAAGGAAATTTAACATCTTTAACTGGAAAATGCCTGCTATGAGTTTAAAAATCAAGATGTTGCATTGAGAATAATTTCTCCCCATTTAAAAAATATGAAAGCACACAAAAATAACACATTAAGGAATAAAATAAATGTATTTCTTAGGACATATTTTCTATCAAAGTATTAAGATTTGTGAAAAACATGAATTACTTCAAAATTGACCTTGATCTTACATAGTATATAATTGTATTAACTGAGATGTCATCCAGGTCTCTAGCAAAGGAGAGCACTGGAGGTGTTAGGCAATAAGGAATCAATCATGATAGCTTACTTAAATAGAATACAATTCTTATATTGATATTTTTGGAAATTACTTGAACTATTTGGAAAAACCATGAATATTTGCTTTTAGAGTGAATGTTGTATAAACATCTATTGGGTAAAGGATCCTTTGAACCTGAAATTGTCATGAGTTCCTTGGCTACATTAGCTCTAATAACAGCCTTAGTGCCTTCCTTCTCAAATGACTCTGTCGATATGTGGGTGCCTACTTGTATGTTTCCAAGAACATAAATGACTAAAAAAAACATCTCTGTAAAGACTGAATACTCCTTTTGTTCACAGTTGTCAGAGGTGAATTATGCTCATCAGCCTCTGAGTACTAATATTCCATCAAGGGGGAAAGGAGTGGCTCTCTGAGCTCAGTGATTTGACTATTCCTTGTAATTCTAATGTAGAAAATAAACAGATAGCATGTATTCCTACTGCATAAGACATGGAGATCATCCACTTTTGGTCTCACCCCTACTCCTTCTCCTTTAAATGACTATATAACTTCTATGACTATGGAAAACACGTTGGAGTAGCCTGGGTAATAGTACCAAAAGACTCGACTCGGTCATCCTATTACCAGTTGCATACTCATGTAAATAATATGAGGTATACCAATAATGCAGCATACTACTTAAAAATACAGATGAATGACTGGTACACACAATGTCAAGGATAAAGATACAGTATAGGGATAAGGAAAAGAAGATGGTAAAATATACATACTGTACAATTTTATCTATATGAAATTTAAGAACTGGCAAAACTGATGTGTTGTCATAGGTTAAAGAGAACAGTGCTTACATCAGGTGTGCAGAATATTCACTGAGACAGGACATGAAGGAAACCCATGAGGTCCTGGAAATGTCCTATATCTTGAATGGGCTAGTGGTTACCAGGGTGCATAGACATTGAAGTTCCTGAGCTGCTCTTTATTATATTGTCATTGTTGTTGTTAGGTGCCCTCAAGTCATCTCCAACTCATAGTGACCTTACATACAACAGAATCAAACACTGTCCGGTGCTGAGCCAGCCTCACAATCCCTGTTATACCTGATCTCAATGTGGCAACCACCATCTCAGTCCATCGTGTTGACGGCCTTCTCCTCCTTCATTGACCCTCCACTTTACCAAGCATGATCTCCTTCTGCAGAGAATGGTCCCTTATGACAACATGACCAAAGTAGGCGAAATGAAGTCTGGCCATTCTCACTTCCAAGGAGCATTCCGGCTGCACTTCATTCAGGGCACGTTTGTTAGTTCTTTTAGGAGTCCACAGTACTTTCAACATTCTTCACCAACATCACAACTCAAAAGCATCCACTCTTCTGTCTTCCTTATTTGTGATCCAACTCTCATATACATATGAGCAATTGGAAATACCATGACTTGGGTTAAGTGCACCTCAGTCTTCAAGGAGATATCTTTGCTCTTCAGCACTTGAAAGATGTCTTTTTCAGCAGATCTGCCCAGTGCAATATGTCATCCGATGTCTTGGCTGCTGCTTCCTTTGGTGTTGATCATAGAACCAAGAAAGATGAAGTCTTTAACAACTTCAATCTTTTCTCCATATATCATGATGCTGTGTATTGGTTCAAATGTGAGGATTTTTGTTTTCTTTATATCCAGGTGTAATCCTTACTGCAGACTGTAGTCTACAGTCTTCATCAGTAAATGCTTCAAGTCATACTCACTTTCAGCAGCAAAATTGTGTCATCTGCATATGGCAGGTTGTTAATGAATCTTCTTCCAATCCTGATGCCACGTTCTTCTTCATATAGCCTAGCTTCTTGGATTATTTGCTTAGCATACAATTTGCTCAGCATAGAGATTGAATAAGTACAGTGAAAGGATACAACCCTGATGCACTCCCTTCCTGATTTTAAACCATGAATTATCCCTCTGTTCTGTTCTAATGACAACCTCCTGGTCTATGTACAGGTTCCTCAAGAGTACTATTAAGTATTCTGGAATTCCCATTCTTCTAAATATTATCCGTAATTTGTTATGATCCACACAATTAAATGCTTTTGTATAGTCAATAAAACACAAGTAAGCATCTTTCTGGTAATCTTTGCTTTCAGGCAAGATTCATCTGACATCAGCTGTGATATCCCTTGTTCCATGTCCTCTTCTGAATCCAGGTTGCATTTCTGGAAGTTCTCTGTCAATATACTGCTGTAACCATTTTTGAATTATCTTCAGTAAGATTTTACTTGCATGTGATGTAAATGATGCTGTTTGATAATTTCCACATTCTGCAGGATCACCTTTCTTTGGAATGGGTACACATATGTATCTCTTCCAGTCAGTTGGCCAGGTAGCTGTGTTCAAAATCTCTTGCAAAGCCCAGTGAGTTACTCCAGCTCAGCATCAATTTGTTGAAAGATCTCAATGGGTATTCTGTCAATTCCTGGAGCCTTGTTTTTCACCATTTCCTTCAGTGCAGCTTTGACTTCCCTCAACACCATTGGTTCTTGATCATATGCCACCTTCGGAAATGGATGAACATTGTCCAATTCTTTTTGGTACCATGACTCTGTATTCTCTCCACCTTCTTTTGATGTTCCTGAATCATTGAAAATTTTGCCCATAGAATCTTTCAATATTGCAACTCAAGGCTTAAATTTTTTCTTCAGTTTTCTCATCTTGAGAACTGCTGAGAATGTTCTTCTCTTTTCGTTTTCTAACTCCAGATCTTTGCACATTTCATTATAATAATTCACATTGTCTTCTCAAGCTTCTCTTCAAAATCTTCTGTTCAACTTTTTTATCTTGTCATTTCTTCCATTTTCTTTAGCTACTCTCCATTCAGAGGCAAGTTTCAGGAGTTCCTCTGACATCCATTTTGGTCTTTTCTTCTTTTCCTGTCTCTTTAATGACCTTTTGCTTTCTTCTGGATGATGTTCTTGATGTTCTCTCACAATTCTGCTTTTTGGTCATACCAATGTATCAGATATATTCTTTAGATGGTCTCTAAATTCAGGATGGATGTATTCAAGATCATATGCTGGATTTAGTGGACTTGTTTTAATTGTCTTCAGCTTCAACCTGAACTTGTGTATGAACAGTTGATGGTCAGATATGATCAGCTCCTGGCCTTGTTTTGGCTGAAGATATTGAGCTTCTTCATCACCTCTTGCCACAGATGTAATCAATCTGATTCCTGTGTACTCCATCTTATGAAGTCCATGTGTATAGCCACAGTCTGTGTTGCTGAATAAAGAGGTATTTGCAATGAATAAGTTGTTGGTCTTGCAAAATTCTATCATGACATCTCCAGTGTAATTTCTATCACCAAGGCCATATTTTCCAATTTTTGGTAATTTTTCTTTGTCTCCAACTTTGGCATCCCAATCACCAGTGATAATCAACATATCTTGATTGCATGTTTGGTGAATTTCAGACAGCAGAAGTTGGTAAAAATCTCCTCATCTTTGACTTTGGTGGTTGGTGTGTGTATTTGAATAATAGTAGTATTAACTGCTCTTCCTTGTAGGCATACGGATGTTATCCTATCATTGACAGCATTGTACTTCAGGGTAGATCTTGATACATTCTTTGTGACAATGAATGCCACACCATTCCTTTTCAATTTGTCATTCCCAGCATAGTAGATCTTACAATTGTCTGATTCAAAATGGCCAAAACCAGTCCATTTCAACTGACTAATGCCTAGGGTATTGATCTTTATGCACTCCATTTCATTTTTGACTACTTCTAATATTCTTAGATTCATTCTTCATACATTCCATGTTCCGATTATTAATGGATGTTTGCAGCTGTTTTCCCTCAGCTTGAGTGGTGCCACATCAGCAAGTGGAAATCCTGAAAGCTTTACTCGATCCACATCAGTAAAGTCATCTCTACTCTGAGGAGGTAGCACTTCCCCTGTCTTGTTTTGAGTGCATTTGGACCTGTGGGGCTCATCTTCCAGTGCTGTATCAGATGTTGTTTCAGGGCTATTCATAAAGTTTCCCAGTAATACATCAGACAGTGTTCCACTGCTATTCATAAGGTTTTCACTGGCCAATTCTTTGAGAAGTGGATGACCTTTCTTCTTCCAAGTCTGTCTTAGTCTGGAAGCTCCACTGAAACCTGTCCACCATGGATAATCCAGCTGGCATTTAAAATACCAGTGGCATAGCCTCCATCCTCACAGGAACATGCAAGCCACTACAGTATGATAAACTGGCAGACAAATTTGTCTCCTTTAGCTGTTCCAAACCACTCTAATCACTTCTTAGCCTCTGTCAGCTGTTCCAAACTCACCACACTGCCTCTCCTCCTGGTTCCTGCCTTCCAGGCTGCTTTACACCCACTGTGCTGCCTCTAATTTATTACACTATAAAACTCTCACTACTGTTGAGTCAAATCTAACTCATAGCAACCCCTCCTTGAATTTCCAAGGTGGTATCTCTACAGAAATAGATTGCCCAGTCTTCCTGCCAAGGAGTGGCTGGTAGGTTTGAACCACCAGCCTTCTGGTTAATAGTCAAATGCCTTAGGCACTACACCACCAGAGCTCCCACTTATAGTGTAATAAGGAGCTCTGGTGGTGTAATGCCTAAGGCATTTGACTGCTAACCAGGAGGTTGATGGTTCAAATCTGCCAGCCAGTCCATGGAAGGATGATTGGGAAATCTACTTCCCTAAAGATTTACCACCTCAGAAAACCATTGGTGGTCACTATGAGTTGGAATTGACTCAGGGCAGTGAGTTTGGTTTGGTTTGGTTTATACCATACTGGCAAGCTTTTTTAAAAAACAGTATTATTTGAAATAGGCAATTATTATTATTTTTTAACTGCATATATTGCCCTTGCATGTGGATGTATATAACTGCATGTCTTGATTTCTTTTGTTTCAGCTACTCTAGTGACTTAGCAACTTAGCTTACCTATTACCACTTTTAAATTTTATTTCTGCTTCTTCTCTTATACTCTATTATTTGTCTTATACTTTCCATTCCACTTTTAAGTCATCTTTTTATATTTCACTAATTTTGCCATCCAACATAGATATATTTTATGAAATGAATTATATCTTATTGGAGTTTTAACTGAAGTTCTACATGTGTTCACTAGGAATAAATTTTATGAAGAGTCTGGGTTTCTTCAGAAATAGAATCTTGAAATTCTTAAAGCCTCTATTTAAAAACTAGATCAATTTTGATAGATTATAGAAGACTATTAGCTGCTCTTTAAGTTTCTAGAAGCCATTGTCTTTTTGTAATAACTGGAAAATTATGATTGAGAATTAGAAACATTCTATAGAATTTCTTATATAATGACAATTAACAATAAAATTAATTTAAAATGTGTTATATGAATACACTTTTTAATAATTCTGGTATTAAAGTTTTATTTTGTCATAAATTTTAAAAATTCTCTTCAAGTATTTTTTTTTTTTTTTTTTTTGCATGAGGGGTACAGATAATAAGCTAAGGAGATTCTAATTTTTGCTGAGGAAACATAATGTACAGTAGATCTCTGTTATTCTCTCACTGTGGGCATCTACAGAGGAATCAAGAAAATACAGAAGGAAGAGCAAGGTCCAAGTACACTGACATTGTTGGAAGACCATGTTGACATTTTGTTGAGAAAGTTGTACTTGGCGCCTTGATTTAGTTTCCCAGAAAGAGGAATCATTTTTCTCTCCTTCTGAAATTCATGTTTCCAAGAAACTGTAGTGTTTCCTGAAAGTAAAATAAGAAAAAAAAATCTAATCAGGTCATAATTTTCATATACCACATGATGTATGTATGTGGTTTTTGGTGATGCCTATCTCCACAAATGATACAGAATTACTCTATGCAATGTATCATGCTCACATCAAAATGAAACCTCTGCCTGGAAAAATACCTACCCTCTTCCTAAAAATAATTGCTTAAGAACACATTCCTTCAAATGTTTAAAATTTTGTGAGAATATACTCAATCTCCAAATTTCTTGTTCAGTGAAATTTGTGCCTTAATGAGGGTAGAGAGAATTGGGAATATATATTCTTTTTCTTTTTTTTTTTTTCAGTCACTGTAAGAACATACTAATTCATTCGTATAGATGGCGGAGGAGGAATTTTATATGTTTGTGATTGGTTTAAGAATGAGGTCTTGTATTAGTGATTACAAAATAAATATATAGAATTATTGTTTTCATATGAAAATGAGTACAGATTAACTAATAATATTCATTCATAAGGGTAAGGTTTCAGAATATATGTAGAGTACCCAACAATGCTTTTAGGTCAGAATGATCCCATAGCTCTATGTCATGATAAATATAATCTTGGGTGTAATTATAAGGAATTTCCAATTTCCACAGTCAGGCTCATGGAAACTAAATTCTTTGTAGGATGACCAATTATTCTATTGTTGGAAGGTAAAGAAGACTGATCCTTCCAAAATATACAAACTTCCAAGAATTGAGGTTTATGAATATGGACTTTCATAGAAATTATTATAATCACTTAAGAACTATGTCTCATTTATTCATTATTTGAACAATCTGTTAATGAGCCATGGTCTTAGTCAGAAAATATTCCAATATAAGTTAAATAAACTTTTCCATAGGGTATTAGAAACATGAGAGCTTTGTTGTTGTTATTGTTATGTGCCGTTGAGTTGGACCTGACTCATAGTGACCCTTCCATGGGTTTCTGAAGCAGTATCACTACAGAAGTAGATTGCTCAACCTTCCTTCCAAAGAGTGGCTGGTGGATAACCATCAGTCTTCTTGTTAGCAGTCAAGTGCTTTAGGCACTACACTAGCAGAGCTCCTATGACAGCTTTAGTTAAGGTGAACTAACAGCATTCAAAATAACTATACATTTGTAGTCTGCCTGAGTTACACACATACTGAGCCTCAGAATTCCAATCAGCAAGACTGTAAGGAATAAGAACTTCACCCAGTAGCATCAACCACTCCACGGGTGCTTCATTTATTCATTTATAATTAAACTGGACATGAGACTCATACACAGTGCTGGCAAAATGAAAGACATTATTGTTATTTATAGAAAGGAAATAATAAACAATAGGAACATATCACTTATAGTGAAAAGTCCTGCTTCCATACATGACCCACATTGTAGGAGAAGGACCCACTTACATTTAAAAGTGACCTATTTGCTCTTCCGCAAAAACTGATATCCATTCATGTATCACTGGGCAGGCACTCAGTGGTTTGGATGATAGCAAGTAAGCAGGGGTTCAGGTGTTCCTATCATGCAACTCCTTCAAGGGGGCATCAGGTCTTTGCCCTGGTGGACAAGTATCACAATTCTCAGCAGCAAGAAAACAATCTGACCTGCTCAGCAAGTGGCCTGTGTGGGATTGGACTGCAGCTTCTTTCCCTTTTCAGGGTGTCAGCTCCATTGTTAACCTTCTACCTAGAGGTGCCCAAGTCCTCTTTGTGGGCCGAGTAGCCCACCAAAGCTGTCTTTTTCCATGGGCAGACTCATCCTCAGCTCTCTTTCTTGGTCTCCAGTGTTACAATCCTTCACTAATATTAATAGCTCTTTTATTTGGGTCTAGGAGGCTCCAGCAAAGAGCCCAGTTTCAAAGGAAATGCTCTGTGCCATGCTTTGGTTGATCATGAGGTCCCAAAATTCCTCCGTGAGATTGACCACTAACATAGGACAACTACTGGTTAATTTCAAAGAGTTATCTTCCTACCTAGTAGGATCATAAACCAACCAATTCTCTAGGTAGATCATAAACTACTTGATCCTATAGTCTGGAACACCAGCCTTTTAGGTGGCTACCAAATCACTAGTTCCAGCAATTCACTTATGCAGGTAGTAAATAGATCAATCATTTGGCAGATTATGGCCTGACTAATCATTTTGAGAGAATTAGTAACAGAGGGCCAGAAAGGACATCTAAGAAGAAACACATGGCACATAATATTTCTATTGAATAAATTATCTATCTATATATATAACTTCTCTTCTTAAATATTGTTTTTCTGAATCTCCATTTACTGAAACTTTGCACCTCAGAGAGGAGCTTGAAAAGCATAAGCATTTCTAGGGTCTTAATATAGCTGTTCCTGGAATTATCAGCATCTGGCGATTAAAAGAGCTCTGGTGGTGCAATGGTTAAAGCATTTGGCTGCAAGCCACCAGCCACTCTGCAGGGAAAGGATGCAGCAGTTCACTATCCTAAAGATTTACAACCTTGGAAACCCAAAGGGCAATTCTGCTCTGCCCTGTCAGTATGAGTCAGAATCTACTTGGTGGCACTGGATTTCATTGGGTTTTTGTTGATTTAAAAAAAGGTACATATTTGAACATAAGTAGGGATGATTTGGAGGGATGATTAGATGGTGAAAGCTACTGTCACTTTTTTTGTTTGTTTTGTTGTTTCGCATCTTTAACACAATATCTGTAGGCTTGCTTTAGCTTGGATCGGGATATCAGGATTTAAATGGGATTGGGCAGATATCTCATTCTGAGTAATATTCAATGACCGTTGGCTTATTTTTGAAAATTCATTGTCACTATGCCAACATCAGTAAACAGCTATCTCCCAGATCATGTCTCTTTGGATAATTTCCAAAACCAAGCAAGGAAAATATTGAAGTAGATTACATATCTCTAAACTAATTTGTTTTCAAACATCAAAAATAAAGATAGAAATAATCTATAGTACAGTTTTTCATTTTTTTCCTTAATTTTACTTGAGTCTTTGTGAGGGTATTTTCCCCACTTTTCTTTATGGAAAACAGTCTGCTTTTACTTTAAGTAGTAAAATTAATTTTTCTTTTTTTCAGCCAGCCTAACCACTTCACCTTAAAACTGTTTCTTTGGAAAAATGGTTTTAGTCTCCCACATAACCAATTTATGAACAAACATATGACACATTACCTGATTCTATGCAGGGATCTTACTATATTAAAACCATCTGTCTTTTAGTGACAAGCCAATGTCATCATTAACAGTATTAAGTTCTGAAAGGCACTTTCCATTGCTAATGGGTTTAATTACTGATGTTAGAAGACTTCATAGAGAAAATCCATTCTAATAGTTACAATCACTTAAAAGCACGTCTAGGTCCATTTTTTTCTTTCATGAAAAAAAAAATCTAACAGTAAATCCAATACCTAAATACATAATAGCTGTATTTTCCTGTTGAATTGGCATGGGGGAGGAGAGACACCTGCTCAGTCATTCCCCAGGCCTGTCCTCAGGGGCCTGTCCAACATATCCATGGAAGCTTTGACTTGAAAATGTCACATCTAGTCTACCAATTTCATTTAGAGGTTTTTACAAAAAGATTGAGAAATAAGAAACAACTTGCAGAAGTCATCAATGAGTCAATGGAAATAAAGTTCTTAGCTTGATCTCTTGAATCATTAAGTCATCTTGCTATGGATGGTGATGGTTTGTAGAGTTTCTTCAAGCAGTTAAGTCATACACTTAAGCTTAAATGTAATTTATATTCTATTGTATGAGTCTTTCTCTGTTATTTTCTTGCAAAATCTGTAAACATTTTAGGCAGATTTTGATGTATAAGAATAACAAAGGTATTATTAAATATCCCCAGGTTAGGTACTAAGTAGCTTTGATTTAGCTTTCCCATAAAAAGTAATCTGTTGTACCTAAGCCCATCATCATAAGGATTCATTTTTGAAATTTCAGTTTCTAAAACAAAGGCACATCATCATTGCGTCAACTCTTGAGCAAGATGTCAAGGTCTTGTGACCTGTCGGTAGCTTAATAGAGACAAGAGAGTAGTTAAGAGTGGGGCAGAAGTTCTAGTATGATTGTCTAGTTGGATTCTAAACAATGGGATTGTCTCTAATGGGATTTTTTTTTTCTTTGTGTTTTTTTTCCTCTGTTTCAAGTTGGAAGAATCCTTAGCACTCTACTATTCTTTAATGAAAGCATGCATTACATCTTTCAGATTATTGGAATGGAGAGGTATGGAAATCATCAGAAAATGCCTTTGTACTGGTTTAGTGATAGTTACAACAAATGAACTAGCTTGGCATTTTTCTCAATCTTCAGTTTCCTCATTATGTGCCCCTGGGGCTATGGAAAACATAGTTGTTCAAATATAACCAACTGGGAAATTATCATAGGTAATTTAAAAAAAAAAAATCAATTATTGAAAAAGAAGGAAAGGACATTAATACCAGCTCTTCAAAAAAATCATAACAGGTCTATCAGTAGTCCTCATCTTTAAATTGATTATGTTTTAATGCATTTGCCAACTTGCTTTTTACAAACAGAAATATTCTGTCTGGAGTCATAATGATTAATCAAGACAAGCCAAAAAACCTTGCTTGGTTTATAATATCACTGAAATAGTGGATATTTACAAATAACAACTTGAGGGAATATTATGGCTTCACAAGTACAAAGCCACTAAATTGCATTTTAATGGTATGCAATTTTTGATGAAAATATCTATATAGCAGAGGTAGAATTTAATAAAATTATCAATATTTTCATTAGATGTTTCTCAAACTTCAATGTGATAGTTGGAGCTGTGTGTCAACTTGGCTGGACCACAATTCTGTATGGTTTAAGCAGTTGTGATGTGGGCTATTCCCATTATGGGATCGGATGTATATGCTTTGAGCAGCCAATCCATTGAAAGGGAGTTTCCCCAGGGGTGTGGCCTGCTTTCAATATATTTGTGGACATCCTGGGAAAACAGACACTCTTCTGTGGATTGGAATCCTGTTGCGCTGCCTACAACTGTCCATGAGAGAACAATCTATCATTCCCTATGATTTTTTAATAACGTTATTGATATATAATTTACATGTAACAAACAGCACCCATGTAAAGTGTACACTTTGATGAGTCTTGACAGCAGCATATGCCTGAGAAATTACCACCAAATTCAAGATACAAAATGTTTCTCTCAACTGAAAACTTTCCATAACAAATGTACATGCTCCTTTGCAGCCTGTTGTTTCTGCCAATCCCTGCCCCAGGAAACTAACAACCTGCATTCTATCACTATAAATTAATCTACATTTTCTAAAGGTCAGTGGTTCATACTCACCAGTTACTCCATGGAAGATAGATGAGGCAGTCTGCTTTTGTAAAGATTTACAGCCTTGCAAACCTTATTTATTTTCTAGGTTGTGCATGCACATGAAGTACCTGAAAATACCATAGCTTGGGTCAGGAACACCTTAATCCTCAAAGTGACATATTTGCTTTCCATAACATTTTAAAAAAGATATTTTGCAGCAGATTTGACCAATGCACTATGTTATTGATTTCTTT
>NW_006922405.1:576771-583868 GCF_000298275.1 Orycteropus afer afer
CATGTGAGTTAAACATTTACCTCAAGTAGACATACACCCTGGAGAGAACAATCATGGGAGAAGGAAGGGCTGCTTATGCACAGGGAGACAGCTCAGGGAGCAGAAGAGTATGGAGGGATGGACACTGGGAAGAGGTAACTATGGGGAAGAAGTGGGAGGGGAGCTGTTGCATTGTAAATTTTGGTCAGTCACATGAGACAAAGTATATGTGAACTGCTGTATGAAAAGTGAGTTTACTCTGTAAATCTTCACCCAAATCCTAATAAAATTAAAAAAAATAAAATAAATCCTTTCTTTTTTGGTGAACAATTTTCTATTCAAACATCAATTTTCTTTTCTTTTGCATAACACAGAACTCTTCCAAACTTGAGGATAATGAACAGATTAAATAGGAAAGGCAAAACAGGAAAGGACATTTCTGACTGAGAGTTCACATGAAGCTTTCTGCTTTCAATTTTAAATCTGTGTGGGGATTATGTCTTTATGGCAAATTTATACAACACTATTGTTTTTTCTCATTGTGATTTGGGTGAAAGTTTACAAAACAAATTCATTTTCCATGCAGCAGTTCATATACATTTTCTTTCATGACATTGATTGCAGTCCCATAATGTTATAGCTCTCTTCCCACTTCCTCCCTTGGTTACCTTTTCCCTGTGTCCTTTTTCCCTTTGCATCACTGCCCTCTAAGCTATCTCCTTGTGCAAATACTGTCTTTCTGATCTCCCATGGTTGATTGTTCTAAGGAGTGTATCTATCTGGTGTAAATGTTCACCTTATATGCCTGCCTATTGTTTGGCCAAAAGTCACAGGAATAAGTTAAATTCCAATTCCAGGCCCAACGGGTGACTAGGGGACACAGTATTGGAAGATTCACCAGTCTCTATCAGATCAATTAGCCTGGTGGCTTTTATTATTTTGAATTTTGTTCCACTTTTTTCTCCCACTCTACCCAGAATCTCCTATTTTGATCCTTTTCCAAGTGGTCGACAGTGGTACCAGGCACCTAGGTCTTCTGGTCTGAGGGTCATGTAAGCTGAGGTTTGCATGATCTATATATAGTCCCTTGTACTAATTGTTTCCATGTGTCTTTGTTTTTTTTTTTTTATTTTTTCATTCTTATTTACTCCAGATGAGGAGAGACCAGTTGTTGCATCTTAGATGGCCACTTGCAAACTTTTAAGACCCCCATTGCTACTCACCAAAGTAGGATATAAAACAATGTTTTTGTGTAGTATGTTATGCCAATTGAGCTTGATGTCCCCTGCTACCATGGTCTGAAGCCTGTGGACCCAGTGACTCATTCCCTCAAGGAGTTTGGCTGTGGCTGAGAAGTGATCATTGCTGTGCCCCAGGAGCTCTACTATATATGTGGACCTTCTTTTAGCACATAAAAATACGTAGGTAGAAATATTGTCTGACAAACTTATATATACCCATGGTTATATTTCCTTTTGCCAAGCCATACCTGATCATTTTGCCTGTCTACCTGTGTATCCACCTATAGATTGTCATTACTGATAACGCAGTATTTTGTATGTATAAATGTTTATCTTTGTTGTCTGCACATCTTGTTCACTTCTCTGTGTCTTCCTTTTCCTTAGTGTTACTGTGTTGGTCACTCCAAAAACCAAACTCACTGCCATTGAGTCAATTCCAACTCATAACACCCCACATTGAGTTTATGAGGCTATAAATCTTAACAGAAGTAGTCTGCTTCATCTTCCTTCCATGAAGCAACTTATAGGTTTGAACCACCGACCTTTTGGTTAACAGTCAAATGCCTTAGACACTACACCACCAGAGCTCCTTGTGTAGGTAAATAGCCTTTGATATATTGCCTTTCCCTTCACCCAAATCAGTACTTGTCTTTTGTCTATCTAGTGATTTTCTCTCTCCCCCCATCACTGATAACTGACAAAGAAAGTTTCCTTCCATACGTAAACCATTCCATCATACAACACACTACTCTGACAGCATACAATATGTAGTATACAAGAGCAGGGAAATGGAGAAATTCACCAACAATGAGAACAAGTCTCATTCTAAAATTTAAGAATTATATGTTCTGTCAACATATAATTCATGATGAAAGGTTTGTAATGAAAATTCTACATCTGTAATTTAAAGGCAACAAGTATTCAGCTTCAGTAAGTAATATGTTTTTTTTTTTTATTATTAGAATCTAACTTCATTGCATATTAGGGTGCAAAATTCCTTATGGCATTGATTTTCAATTCTCTACTTGTAGTTTATTTCCTGATATTTGAATTACACTCTACTGAATATATAATTGCTTTTAATTAATGGAATGTACATATTTTTTTTTTTTTACTTTGAGAAATAGTGCATCCCCCTCAATGAATTCTGCTTAAAATGGAAACTATATCCAAAATAGAAGACATAAACACTAAGTATTATTGACATGCATTTCTTTATTTTAAATGCATTTTAAACTAACTCTTAACATTTCTATTTTCATCACACTCTTGCATTGCCTTTTGCATTGTATTTTAGTTTTCAAGTACTCCAGACACATTTTGGTTCATTCTTTTTAACCTAAAGCTACCTGTAACCTTTAAACAGGTGCATGATTTTAGGATCTTGTTAGTAATTTTAAAGTCTTCAGTATGAATTCAGAAGTGTCTTTTACTTGCTCTAAAGTTGCCATAGTAACCGAGCTTATGGTATTTAGGGAAAGAAAACTTTAAAATAGCTAAATGTTTTGTGTTTAGAGATTGGATTGGATGTGCCAATAATACAGTGTAGTCATTAAACATATAAACTCTGCAACCAAAATACATGAACCCAGAGTCCAACTCCATATAGTATTTGTGAGATCATGGGAGTTATTTACCCTTCACTTTTTTGGTTCCTTCATCTATAAAATGTAGATGATAGAACAACACCCACTCTTCACTTACTGACATAGTTAATTTCCAAAGACCAGGTCATTATGTAAAAATCAGTGTGTTTAGAAATGGTGGATGGCCACATCAGATCACAAAAAGGAAGTGTGACTACATCTTTACTTAATTGCCAAATTACATGACTACAAAACCACTAAAAATCATGGCTCGGCCAAGTTGACCCAAAAACTTAATCATTACAGCAATGTTACTCTCACCTAACACCTCAGCTACATCACTGCCAGTTGTATATCATTAATGAACACAATAGTTAGGTAGCAGATTTTTTATTATTGTTATATATGAAAATATCAGATATTGAGATAGTCGATAAGTGAGGAGCAGGTATGTGTATCATGTTGTTGTTGTTGTTATGTGCCATTGAGTTGGCCTCAACTCATAGAGACCTCTCCTTGACTTGTCAAGGCAGTATCACTATGGAAGTAGATTGCCCAACCTTCCTTTTGAGGAGTGGCTGGTGGGTTTGAACCACCAGCCTTCTGGTTAGCAGTCAAATGCCTTAGGCACTATGCCACCAGAACTCCTAAGAATATTAAAGGAAATTTTTTGTTTGTTTGTTTTTGTGGTTTGGGTGAAACTTTCCAGAGCAAATACACTTTTCCTTACAGGAGTTCATACATATTTTGTCTCACTACATTGACTGAAATTTCGCTCTCTTCCCACTTCCTCCCCATAGCTACCTCTTCCTTATGTACTTCCCTCCCACACACTCTTGTCCTCTGAGCTGTCTTCCCTGTGCACACACAGCCCTTCTATTCTCCATTGACTGATCTCTCAAAACAGTATACATACCTAACATAAATATTCAGCTCATATGTCTGTCTCTTATTTGGTTGGATGCCACAGAACTGGGTTCAATTCCAGACATGAAGGGGAACTAGGGGCCATATTCTCAGAGATTTCACCAGCTCCATCAGACCAGCAAAACTGGTCCTTTTTTTTTTTTTTTTTTTAATGGTTTTGAGTTTTGTTCCACATTGTTCTTCCACTCTATCCAGGATCGCCTACATAGGTCCCATTCTCAGTGGTTGGAAATGGTAGCCAGGCATCATCTAGTGCTTCTGGTCTCATGGTCATTCATATACGCTGAGAATCGCATGGTCAACCAGTCCCTTGGATTAATTGTTTCCATGAGTCTTTGGTTTTCTTCCTTCTTCTTTGCTGTGGATGAGCAGAAACCCATCATTGCTTCTAGATGGCCGCTTGCAAGGTTTTAAGATCGCAGTAGCTACTCACCAAAGTAGGATGTAGAACAATGTTTTTGGTAGTATGTTATGCCAATTGAGCTTGGTGTCCCTTGAGACTATGGTCCCTAGCCCACAGGTCCAACTACTCACTCCCTCTGGGTAGCTGGCTTTGGCCAAGAAATGACTACAACCTTGTCCCTTGTCAGCTCTACTATATACCTGGTCATTCTTATAGACCATACAAATACCTTGTAGAAACATTATCTGCCAACTCCATACATGGTCATGGACACTGTGATAGTTGGAGCTGTGTGTCAACTTAGCTGGACCCCAGTTCTGTGTGGTTGTTCCCATGATGGAATCAGATGACTGTGTTCTGAGTGGCCAATCTGCCCAAGGGGAGTTTCCATAGGGGTGTGGCCTGCTTCCAGGATATCCAGGGACATCCTGGGAAGAGAGACATTCTTTGGTGAACTGGGACCCTGATGTGCTGACTACAACCTTCCGTGAGTGAGCAGCCCACCGCTCGGCCTGGAGATCTTGGATTCGTCTTTCATTGGAGTCAACAACCAGTATACTGCCTGCCAGCCTTGAATTTCTCGGTCCCCTGCACTTGCAGAAGCTAAGGCTGCCTCCAGCCTGACATTTCTTACAGGGAGCTTGAAGTTGTCGGCTTCTATATGTTTGTGAGCCATTTTCCTAAGATAATTTTTTTTTTCTCTCTCTCTCTATATATATACATGCTTTGCTGGTTTTTGTGTTTCTCTAGAGAAACTAATCTAACCCTCCCCCCCTCCATAGACATACCTAGTCGTTCAGCCTGTGCCCCCATCTATGCACTCATAGATCAATATTTGTCATCACTGACAACAAAGTACTATATGTGCAAGAGTTGATCTTTGTTGTCTGTACCTCCCATGCACTTCTCTATGTCTTCCTCTTCCTCCATGCCACTGTGTTGATCACTCACATTTGGGATATTACCCTTCCCTTCACCCAAATCAACACTTGTCTCTACCTATCCAACAGTGTTCTCTCCCCTCCCTTCCCATCTCTGGTAACCAACAAAGACAGTTTCATTCCATATATAAACCTTTCCTTGACTTTTTACAATCATGGACTAACACAATATTTGTCCTTCCGTGATTGACTTATTTCACTCACCATAGTGTCCTCCAAGTTTATCCACGTTATATGGAGTTTTGCAGATTCTATGTTACTCTACAGGGTTACATAGTATTCTATTGTGTGCATGCATTATAGTTTGGTTATCCATTCTTCTGTTAATGGGTACCTAGGTTGTTTCCACTTTTTTACGATTGTAAATATTGTCTCAATGAATATGGGTGTGCATATATCTGTTCTTGTCCTGTCTTACATCTTTAGGATATATACCTAGTAACGGAATGCCTGGGTCAAGTGGTTTCTAATTTCAACTTTTTAAGGAAATGCCATAATGCTTTCTACAGTGGTTGTATCATTTTACAATCCCACCAGCATGTATGACAGTCCCAAATTCTCCACATCCACATCAGCATTTGTTATTTTCTGTCTTTTTGAACTTTGCTATTAGTGCCGGGGCAAGTTGGTATCTCCTTGTTTTGATTTGCATCTCTCTAATGACTAATGATTGCGAACATTTCTCCAAGTGTTTGTTGGCTGCCTGAATATCCTCTTTGGTGAAGTGTCTATTCATGTCTTCTGTCCATTTTTCAATTGAATTATTTGTCTTTTTGTTGTTAAGGTGTTGGAGTTTTCTATAAATTGTAGCAATAAGTCTCTTGTCAGATATGTTGTTGACAAATATTTTTTCCCAATCTGTATGTCCTCTTTCGACTCTTGGAAAGTCTTTGTAAGCACATAGAAATTTAATTTTTAGAAGGTACCATTCATGTAGTTTATCTTCTCCTGTTTCTGCATTTTTGGTTGTGCTCGATAATCTATTTATACCTTAAATCAGTCTCCTAAATTTGTCCCTAGTTTTTCCTTGAAGAACTTCATAGTTTTAGTTTCACAGTTAAGTCTTTGATCCATCTAGAGTTAGTTTTTTGTGTGGTGTGAGGTACAGATCTTGTTTTATTTTTCTTCAAATGGATATCCAGTTTTGCCAGCACCATTTGTTAAACAGATAATCTCTTCCCCATTTAATGGATTTTGGCTCTTTGTCAAATATTAGCTGACCATAGGTCGATGGATCTATTTCTGGGTTCTCAATTCTATTCTACTTCTTTATGTGTCTATTGTTATACTCATACTGAGCAGCTTTGACTATTGTAGCTGTATGTTATATTAGGTTTTAGATCAAGGAGTGTGAGACTTCCCAACTTCGTTCTTCTTCTCCAATAGTGCTTTGCTTATCCGAGGTATCTTTCCTTTCCATATAAAATTAGTGATTAATTTTTCCATATTCTTAAAGAATGTTGAGGGGATCTGGATTGGATTGCATTGAATGTATAGACTGTTTTGAGTAGAACTGACATTTTCACAATGTTCAATCTTCCTATTCACGAGCGTGGTATGTTCCTTCATTTATGTTGATCTCTTATGGTTTCTTGAACTAGTCTTTTGTAACTTTTTTTGTACAGGTCTTTTATGTCCCTGGTAAAGTTTATTCCCAAGTATTTTGCTTTTTTGGTATCGATTTCCTTATTTATTTTTCAGCACTCTCTTTTCTGGTGTAGAGGAATCCAACTGATTTTTGGATGTTGATCTTGTATCCTGTCACTATGCTAAATCTCCCAATTAGTTCCAGTAGATGTTTTTGCTGAGTCTCTTGGGTTTTCTATGTATAGGATCATATCATCAGCCTATAGCCTATTAGTATAGTTGTACTTCTTCCTTACTAATTTGAAAGGTTTTCATTTCCCTTTCTTGCCTTATTGCCCTGGCTTCTTGTTGTTGTTATGTGCCGTCGAGTCAGACCTGACTCAAAGCAACCCCTCCTTGGGTTTCCGAGGCAGTATCACTACAGAAGTAGATT